>NC_056733.1:258871370-259068870 GCF_019279795.1 Protopterus annectens
TCACCAAATTAAATGTAAAAAAAAATGCTTGAATCAAAAGACAAATTAGTGAGATATAAATTAAAGAGATCAGCAAAAGATAAAATCTTGTAAGACTCTGCAAGAAAGAGAATACCAATCCGATTTACTTCCATTAATTCCAACAACAAAAATTCTGTTATCAAATAGCTGTGAAACCATGCAATTAAATGAGTCCCAAGACCTATTTTTTTTTTTTTCAGCACAGATATAAGTAAGCTGTAAGAGTCTTATATTCGGTTTAGTCAAGGGCAAGTCATGCCTACTAAACCTAGTGGATTTCTTCAAGAAGATCTCTAGAGTAATGAACAAGGGCAAAACCACGCATACTGTGTACCTTGACCTGGCAAAGGCATCTGACACAATACCTCGCTCAGGTAATTATAGAAAAACTCACACATTTAGGCATACAACTCCTTGTCACCCTATGCAAAGCCAAATGACTCATGGATAGGACACAAAGTTCTGTTGATAGTGGTGTCCTACGGGGCTTGATATTGAGACCTTACTTTTTGGAATATACTTCTCTGAAGTCAAAGCAAATGTAGAGGGCCTTTGACTGACCAAATATACTGATGACTGCAAACTGGGAGCAATCATTGAAGCCCCCAAAAGATGTAGATATCCTCCAGGAAGGTCAGACACAGACAAATAACTGATGTCAGACCAAGGCTTAAATCTCAATGCAAAAAAAAGGCAGAATTGTTTCCTTTGGGAAGATGACCACCCCTGCAAATTACAGCACTGATAACACTCCCTTAAGAGTAGATCTAATGGTAAGGGACTTGGGAACTCAAGTAGACAGTAACCTAAAACTCGATTACCATGTGTACATGGTGTTGAGAAAACCCTTCTTCGTGGCACAACTTATAGGTAAGGGCATGGCAGCCAGATATAACATCATAATCTAACTATACTCAACACTCATTAGAGCAATAACAGAGTACAATGCACCCTTCAGCATGTACCTGACCAGGCATTTGCAACAGCTGGAATGAAAACAAATTTCCTTACTAAACGAATACAGGATGTAAATAGCATATTCTATGCAGATTACCTCAAAGCCCTGTCCCTGCACTTGGTTTTCTTCTACTGACAACTGAGGGGTGGTCTAAACCTAATCTGCAAGGCATTCTCTGATCCAGCCCTGACATATCTACTACATATTCACAAAATAAATATCACTACCCAATCTAAGGATCTAAACCTCCTGTAATATAAACAAAACATGTTGGGGGGATAGGTACATGTCTCAGAAATTTCCCCTTCTCTGGAACAGACTCCCCATTCATATGACACACAGCTCTTCCCTAAGCCTACTGAAATACAGTTTGGACAAGTGGATGTGAAATCACAAATTCAACCCTGGCTTGTCGTCTTGGTCCTTTATAGACAGAGGCAGAATGTAGATACCCCAAGGCACAAGAATATACCAAAGCCATTCTAGTCCTCAGGCATTGATAACGGGGAAAATTAGGCAAGAATGGCAGGCTTAAAAGACTCTAGGGCAGTTAGCCTAGTAACCTCCCACGATCCTATAATGCCTGTGATGAAATCAATATAAAAACACACATCGAAAAAGAAAGTTCCAAAGCAGAAGAAACATTTTTATAGAAGCCCAGGTTGGATGGGAATTATTCCACTGTCAGTGTATGCATGCTGGGAGATATTAACTAAATCAACTTCTTATATTTTTAGTAACATCCTACAAAATAAATAACACCCAACCATCAAAACTCAGCTACATGAGAAAAAAGTTGAGCAAATCGATTAAAGAAAATGTGACAAATTTTGCAGTCATCAAAACCACCACCAAATGTTTGCACTCCTCCATCTTCATTAGGAACTTCCTGCTTGTGTTCCTCCAAGTTTACCAGAAAATGCCTCCTTGAACTACTCCATATGCATTAACATCTGTCTGTCTGTACAACTCCCATCTGTATTAGTAATGCCTGCTTGCATTCCTCAATCAGTGTAAAGAGCAGCCTGCTTGTACGCCTTCATGTGTACCAGGAACTGCCTGCTTTTACTGCTCCATCTTTATTTGGCACTGTCTGTCTGCTGTACCACTATATCTATACATCTGTACCAGGGACGGCCTTCTTGTACTATTCCACTTTATCAATAGCACAAATCAGAAACTTATTCCTAAACAAGAAAGAAAACTTTTTCAGCAGTGTTACAATATATCTTCGGTAAAACTAATCTAATACAAACTGAACAAAAAAAAAATTTAAATAATATACATGTGTGGACTTTTCTAGCCCCTGAACTCATATTTACAATGCCATGGCTACACAACAGTACCTAAGTGCAACATGCATACAAACATATTTAGTCAACTACATATTATACACTATAAGTTGAATAATGATGAAAAACTCCAGTCGACAAAGCTTAACACCAACTCAATGAAGTTGGCAAATTATATTTCTACAAAGTGAATGGCTCCCATATACACACATGCCGACAGACTGGATCATAACAAACAAAATATCTATACTGTACATCTAGGAAATTAATTTCATGAAGATGTCACAAAATCCATTTCCATAATTTTACAGTACAAAATATTTAATGCATCACACAAACTAGGCCTCAGTGTTTTTCATTCATCTGGGTCTTTACTTTTCATTTATTCAGCTTAAGTTACTGTTTCCAATTTATTCCACTGGTATAACCATATAAGCCATCATGCTGAACATTTAAATACTTCCAGTAGTTTTCTATGAACAGGCTATCCTACAGGTGGTTTCCTAATTCAGTTGTGATCTAAGTTGTAAGGTTTCTTGTTTTTCTGTAATGCAGTTAAGGTCACTAAAAGATTAACTAGTAATATGATGTAGAAGTGTATTTTGGTTGCACTAATTCTAATTATTTTATTTTTTAGTCGACTTTGCCAGTAATAACATTTTCAAACTGGTGGATGTGGTCTCATTTACATATTTTCACTTAAATTAGTTTTCTGGTTATACTAATGTTTGATTCTGAGATTCTGCATCTGAAGATTGATTTATACAGGATAGTTATTTACACAGATTTGGACATTTATATATAAGCTGTGGCTTATATTTTCTTTTTCCTTACTTTTCTAAAGTAAGGCTTAGTCGGAGAGGCATTGACATCCACAGAATGGTACTAAATGTTTAATAACCTGCCGATGACTAAGATTAATAAAAATTCTAAATTCTGTAAAATGATACACAAATTTATCACATTCTGGTACTAAACTACGTGATTAGGATGACTGTATAGTGACATGGGGCCTGACATATGAAAAGATTGTTCTGTTCTGAAGTCAAAATGAGTTACATGAAGGATTTTTTTCCCTATAAATTGAGAGAGAATACCAAAATCAAGCAAACTCCTGAATATACTTCAGGCTATGCAGCTTAACATGTGTGTAATCCATCACCATAGGTTGTTACTAGGCTGTCGGCCCTAGCGCCTATACAAGCCTAGCCATAACAATTCCATGGCTATTTCTTCCCACACTACTTACTTCCCTGGACCCCTGTCTAGCAGGGCGACTGATGTGATCCCCGGGTTGAATTTCCTTTCACCCATCCAATCATCAAGGTTCCTTTTGAAGAGGGCCAAAGAGGCGCTCTGCTTGACATGTATGGGCAGTCTATTCCAGAGTCTGGGGAGTCTCTGGGTCAGGAATCTATCCCTCCAGCATGTTTTGTTTATTGTGATGACAAGATTTAGATCCCTGGAGCATGTGGCTTTGAGGGATTGGGATTTCTTTAAGTGTAGCATGTCCAACAGCTCTGGGTTTGACACGGCCTTGTATGTTAAGCAGAGATCGCCTCAGAGTAGACGATATGTGACAAAGTATAGCTGGAGTTTTTTAAGGCGGTCAGCATTGGGCATCTGCTTTAGGCCTGTGATTCTTTTAGTGAGGTATTTCTGTGGCCTTTCCAGTTGTTGCAGATGTCTTGAGAGGTACATACCAAATGGGGCATTGTATTCTATAATGGGTCTAATGAGGGATGAGTACAATGGGACAATGACCTCCTTTTTTCTGGATGAAAAGCCCTTAGTAATGAGGTGTGCCACATAGAAGGATTTCCTGACTGTTCTGGCGATGTGGTTATTGAAGGTGAGACCACTGCCCACCTGTGTCCCTAAGTCTCTTATCACACTTTAGGTGTTTAGTGTACTGCCACCTATGTGATAATTCATGGTACATGTTTTTTCCCAAAGGTGATAACTATACATGTCTTGGCACTGAGCTTGAGCCCATGGCTCTGGCACCAAGCATTTGTTTCTGTAAGGTCCTTTTGTAGAGTATCCACATCATTTGAGGATTCACTAATGGCTCCCAGTTTGCAGTCATCTGCGAACTTTATTAGCCAGAGTCCCTTAGTGTTGGCCTGTACTTCAGAAAAGTAGATGCCAAACAAGAGAGGCCCCAGGACTGAACCCTGAGGTATTCCACTTCTCACTTGTCTGGAGCTGGATTTGGAGTCAGCCACTTTTACAGTGTGGGTTATGTCAGTAAACCAGTTGGCAACCAATCGAGTGACATAGGGATTAATGCCCAGCTTAGTAAGTTTATCTATGATTCCAGACTGGGGGATGATGTCAAAGGCCTTGGTGAGGTCCAGATAGGATGTGTGGATTGCCTTAACCTCGTCCTGAAGACTGATTCAAAGAAGTCAATAAGGATCAGTTGACAAGATTGGCCCCTCACGAACCCAAACTGAGTGGGGTCCAGTGTTTTAAGGTTGCCAATGTCTTTGTTTATAAGTTCCATGATAATACGTTCCATGGCCTTGCAGATCAGGCTCGTCAGACTGATGGGGCTGTAGTTCCCGGAATTCAAGGTGGATCCCCCCTTGTGGAGTGGGATAACTGTAGCTGTGCGCCACTCAGTGGGCACGGAGCCTGAGGTGAGGGTATGATGAAACATGACACTTAGGTGAGGCGCCAGTTCATTTTGTAGTTCGTGTAGTACACAGCCTGGTATGTCATCCCATGGATGCTGTATTCTTAGCTCTGGAGAATGCGTTTTTTACCTGTGTGGCCGTTATAACAGGAATTTGGCAATCTTCCAGTATTGAGATGGGCCATTTAGGGGGTGAGAGGGGGGTGAAGTTGACACTGAATCGATCTGCCAGGATATTGGCAATATCCTTGGGATCAGTATATTTAATGCCATTCTGTTGTAGCTCAGAGCAGATCTGAGCATTGCCATTTAGACTCTTGACAAAGTTATAGAATGCCTTGTGGTTGTCTTTGGAATCTTTGGCAATTTTATTTTCATAACTAGGTTTGGAAGATTTTATGAGGGGATCTCAGCTTCTTACTGAGGCTGGTAAGGGAGTTTTTTGCATCCTGGGATTTTCCTCTTTTCTGCAACAGTTTTTTCCTTTTGTTGTAAAGTTTGTTTATGGCAGTGGACCACCAGATTGGCTTCCTTTTTTTGGAGGAGAGCATCTTGGTTCTATTTGGGATGGCACGATTCATGCATGAGTGGATGTGCGCATACAGTGCCTTAGTGTAGGACTCAGCAATCCAACTTTCAGTTCCCGTCTGCATGGGTGTCATGAAGTTTGTAACTTCTGACTTGAGTAACATGAAGTTGGCCTTGGAGAAGATTTTTATGGAGGTTTCCTTACTGGGGGGGGGGGGGGTGTGGATGTTAAGGGTGATTAGCTTATGGTCTGACCTGACCAACGAGGGGGTGACCATAGGTGTGGAGCATCGATTTCCCATGCTGCTAATGACCAGGTCTAGGATATTGGAGCCCCTGGTGGGACTATGGATTAGTTGATCCAGGGCATTGGAATTTATGAATTCCAAGAACCGTTGGTCAAAGGTGTTGGTGCAAGAGTAGTTTTCCCAGTTAATGGCAGGGTAGTTGAAATCATCCAGTATTAGGGTGTTTGGTTATATATTAATATTTTCCAGTATGTTTAGAAAAGTATAAAAATACAAAGAGCAGCAGACAGGTCAGTCGTCAGGAACTGCAAGCAGCTATAAACCACACACTACGAAAACTTAACCTAGGTTTCGTCTTTTATTACAACAGACTTCTTCAGAACAACAGACTAAAAACTTTTAGATCAACTTCAACCATTAAATACTCTCATACTAATGGAATCTAATTAGTGATAATTAACACATTCTGAGCATACCCAATTATCAAAAAAACAAATGTAAATTGAACAAAACAACACACATAATCACTTAATATGTGAATAAAAAAGAAAAGAAAATTGTAATGAAATAAAAAGAGGGTATCCTGCTGCTTTGTGCCAAGTTATAAGTGATGAGGTAATTAGAAAAAGATATGATGGTACGTACAAGGCCTTATTAACTATGAGGAACAGTGAGAATACATCAAAGGGTGGTAAATACTGATATATGTAGTGCCACTTTTAATACCGGGAGGGTGAGTGCGTTTTTTTAGGAAATTAAGATAGTGGTGGTTCTAATATTACTGGAAGTATTATTTCAGATATTTATTTTATTACCACCTATTCTTATGATACCCAGTATATAATAGATATTGTACGTAACAACTGGAGGTCATTTACACTTGATAATATGGTTTGGGATAAATTAAGTAACCCCCCAAAATTTGTTTATAGAAAAGGGAAATGCTTTAAGCAACTTTTTGAAAGGGGTGACTGGTGTGTTGAGGATTTAGTCAACATAAATAGGCCTAATGGTAACTTTAAGTGTGGGAGATGTAGTATGTGTCGTTATATCATGCTCACTGATTCTAAAATATTTGTGGCTAATTTAGCTATTAGTCTACATGGGCATTATGACTGTTATACCAAAAATGTTGTTTACTTAACCTAGGTCAAATTTTCGTAATGTGTGGTTTATAGCTGCTTGCAGTTCCTGACGACTGACCTGTCTGCTGCTCTTTGTATTTTTATACTGTTGCTGTTGTGATTCAAACAATTGTTGGGATGGAGAGCATGGAATCGAGTTCGGACATCATGGGACTGCTGGAGCGCATCAATCAACAGTTGTCAGAGCATACCTTGCAAATTAAGCAGCTGGTGGAAAAGCAACAGTGTGTGGTCAACTCTAGTGGAACGTTTGGGAGTCCTGGTGTTCCCCTAACCCAGCCTACACCAATGGTTTTGACAGCCCCAGGTTCAGCTATCGGACTCCGTGAAGTGAATACTGGTGAGAGAGCCCGAAATGGGGGTGTTGGAAGCAATAGTATGATGGGAAATGGTGTTAATATGGACAAAATGCAATGGAAAGTCAACAAATATAATTTTCAGCAGGATAGTGTGACTAATGATGGTGCCAAAAAGGTTAATTAACCATTGGTTGAGCGTTTGAAAGAATTTGAGAGAAAACTGTTTAATATGAAGAAATTGCAGATTGAAAATTGTTATTTACATAAAAATATTGATATGGGGTTGGTTCCACAAGGGTTGCGGACATGGAAATATCCTAATGGGATTGAAGGGAAGGAAGAGATGATTGAGGAGATGCATAAGTTATACGATCGGACTGGGCTGGATCTTATGAACATTATGAGTAAGTACAATGATCAGCTGATTGCTCGCTATCTGGCCGACTTGGAAGGTGAAAATGAGATTATTTTGGCAGATCTTAATTTTGACTATTATTTGACAAATTACACCAATATGCTAGCAGGCATTGATTCTAGTTGCTCGTTAATCTATCAAAGAAAATCCAACAAAATTGTTCGTGATACTGAAGAGTATAACAGTAAAAGAGTTTATCCACTTTCCGCGGGTAACCATGGCAACCGGAGGGGTTTAGCCAATCGTGAGCTGGAGGTGGGACAGGAAATGACGACGAAGTTGGATGATTACAATAGAGGGACTGATTTGGAGGTTTCCCCTTTAGATGGAGGCCTAAGGCGGTCGGAAAGGTTGAGGAATCGTGGACAAGGGGGCCAGCAGCATCAAGGCGACGACAACCGTGACTATCAGAGGCAGGGGGCGAGGCCGAAAAAGTGGATTCACCCTCAACAGCAGCACCATGTGGGTCAGAATGGGTGGAGATGAGCGCTGCTTGTGGAAGTTCCTTTGCTGTAAGTGAGACTTTTAATGAACATGAAACAGCACAGGACGTGGTTTTTTGTGACTTTGATTATTCTCTAGAGCAGCAATATTTTGATGCCAAGAATTCTTTAGTTTACATGTCAACTAATCAGCAGCATGTCGGTGATATGGTTAAATGTAATAATTCTACAGTCATTGATGACGATTTAACTGCTGCTTTGAATGTTTCTATTGAATTAGATAATATTAATGCATTGGGTGATAGTATTTTATTATTTAGCGACTCGACTGTTAATGAAACAGCTGACTCGATGGGTGATTTGAGCATTCACCCTTGTCTTGATTCTTTTCAATTTATGAGCAATGGGGATGATGTAGTTGTTGAAAAATGTTTTACATCTGGGTTATTGACTGCTAATGGAGGCAATAGTGTTGTATGTAAGGGGCAAAATCACATGTTTGCTAATTTAAATGATGTGGTTGTTGAAGATTGTTTTACATCTGGGTTATTGACTGCTAATGGGGGTAATGGTGTTGTATGCAAGGTGTAAAATTACATGCCTGCTACTTTAACTGATGTTAATTATGGAGAATTATTTATTGCTGATGCAAGTATGGATGGGCAATTATCTCGATTGAGGTCAATGATGCGGAACAAGAGCATGAAAATGTTACATCAACAGGTTATCCTGTTGTTATTTTTAACGAATTTGATGATTATCGAGTATATAATTACTCTAGTAAAGAAATAACTAATGGTCATGTTGAATTGTTGTCAAAAGGTTTTTCCTTTCTCCCACTAGTAAGAGGGAAGTTAAATGATACACTTATTGATTTAAAAATGTTAACTAGAAAAATTAATCTCAAGTTAGTATTTCAAGGTGCAATAGAACGAGGTGGGGAGTTACTAAGAAAACCTAGTAAATTTAATCCCCCTTTAAATAGTATAGTGGCATTTTATGAGAAGATTTGTGAGTTGGACATAAGGGGACATATGTTCAGAAGTAGAAATTACGTTGAAAATAGGACATTTGATAGGGCCAACAACTTAAATGTAGATGAACAAAGATGCTTAAATGAGTTAATTAATGATAAATCAATTAGGTTTATGAAGCCTGATAAGGGCAGTGGTACTGTTATCATGGATAAGAATGATTACAGTAATTATATGTTGATCATGTTGAATGAAGTTACTTATGAAGAAAGTACTTTAAATCAGGTTAACATAGCATATTCTAAAATTGATTTACTAATCGAGGACTTATTAATGCAAGAGCAAATTGATGAGTCTGAATATTATTATTTAAGAAATGACTTTCCAATGGTAAGTAGTATTTTTGGGATCCCAAAAATACATAAAGGGTTGGATAATATCAAGTTTATGCCCATTGTGGACGGGAAACGAAGTAAGACATGTTTCATAAGCAAGTTTTTGGATTTTCATTTGCAGAAGGGTATCAAAAAGTTTGATTATATTACAAGGGATTCTTGGCACTTTTTGGAGAAGCTGAAGGCAGTTGCGATTAGTGAACATACAATTTTATTGACCATTGATGTTTGTAACCTATTTTCGGTTATACCAAGTGACATAGGTTTACACTGGCTAGAAAATCAATTATTTGTAACTGGGTTGTATGATCAAGATCGTATTAATTTGTTTACAACCTTGATGGAAGTAGTTTTGAATAATAATTACATATTCTTTGAAGGGCATTATTTTAAGCAAGTTACAAGAGTAGCAATGGGGGCAGCATGTGCCCCCATATATGCTAACTATATTATGTCCTTCTGGGAACAAGAATATGTTTTTTCTAGCATGTATAAGCAGTATATTCGGCACTATACCCGCTTTTTGGATGACGTTTTTGTGGTATGGGAGGGTAGTGTCGAGAAAATTGAGATGTTTATTGATTATATAAATAATACTGTGCAATTTTTGAAGTTTACCCATGCCTTTAGTAAGGATGAGTTGTCTTATTTGGATGTTAACTTGAAAATTGACAAAGTAAATAATTCATTGGTTTCTGGTATTTATAGAAAGCCCACCTTTTCAAATTCATATTTGAATTATTCTAGCTGGCACCCTGACCATCAGAAGAGGGCTATTATTAAAGGTCAGATGGTTAGAGCGGCCAGAATGGTTAGTGAAGATATTGATTTTTTGAAGGAGGTGGAATTTATCAAATGTAGGTTCTTAAAAAGAGGGTTTGTGCCAAGTTATAAGTGATGAGGTAATTAGAAAAAGATATGATGGTATGTACAAGGCCTTATTAACTATGAGGAACAGTGAGAATACATCAAAGGGTGGCAATACTGATATATGTAGTGCCACTTTTAATACCGGGAGGGTGAGTGCATTTGTAGGAAATGAAGATAGTGGTGGTTCTAATATTACTGGAAGTAGTATTTCAGATATTTATTTTATTACCACCTATTCTTATGATACCCAGTATATAATAGATATTGTACATAACAACTGGAGGTTGCTTAGACTTGATAATATGGTTTGGGATAAATTAAGTAACCCCCCAAAATGTGTTTATAGAAAAGGGAAATCCTTTAAGCAACTTTTTGAAAGGGGTGACTGGTGTGTTGAGAATGTAGTCAACATAAATTGGCCTAATGGTAACTTTAAGTGTGGGAGATGTAGTATGTGTCATTATATCATGCTCACTGATTCTAAAATATTTGTGGCTAATTTAGCTATTAGTCTACATGGGCATTATGACTGTTAAACCAAAAATGTTGTTTACTTAGCTAAGTGTTGCCAATGTCCTGCATTTTATGTAGGAAAGACTTGTATAGCATTTAGGGATAGAATTAGTGAGCATGTACTGGATATTAGGCATATGAGAAATACCAACACATTGGTCAGGCATATAGAGCAATATAGTGGGCATGAATTTAAGTTTTGTGTCATACAACACATTAGTAAGGATAGTCAAGGGGGCATTTTAGATGTTCATCTTGATATTAGTGAAATGAAGTGGCAGTTAACATTGGATGCCGCAGTGTTCCCTGGCATCAACGACCATATTAGTATTTCCCCCATTTTAAAGATAAGGCATCTTATGGGGTAAAATGTTTTTCACTGTGGTTTTATTATACATATTTTTATATATGTGTTTTAATTCATTAATATGAATAGCTAGTGAATTGTGTGTTGTTTTGGTGTCTTATAGTATATTTTATTCTTTATTTTTATTTCATTACAATTTTCTTTTCTTTTTTATTCACATATTGGGTGATTATGTGTGTATTTTTGTTCAATTTACATTTTTTTTTGATAACTGGGTATGCTCAGAATGTGTTAATTATCACTAATTAGATTCCATTAGTATGAGAGTATTTTTGTCTCTTATCTTTGTATTTTTATACTGTTGATGTTTAGACAGGTGTAGTGAGAATCTTGGGGTAGGGTGGGGGAACTGTAGCAAGCTACAATTTGGATTGCAGTCTTACCTAGTGTTAGTTGCACCTGGAGAATTTCAGACACATTGTGTTTGGTAACTAACCTGGTGGTGTGAATATCCTTGGTGAATATGGACACTCCTCCACCTTTAGTGTTTCAATCCTGGTTTGGTAGCCGAAAAGTGTGGTAAGAGTTGTAGCCTGGTATTGCACGGGTGCTCTCTGGAGCCTTGAACCAGGTCTCAGTTACTGCACAGATATCGATGTGCTCCATTTTTAAGAGTGCCTCGAGAGAGTGCATTTTGAGGTTTAGACTTCTAACAACCTCAACACAGCTACTTCAAACAATATAATCCACTTATGTCGCTCAAACTAGTATAATACCTTTAACTACCCACTGTTGTACTTTAAAACTGAAACAAGCCAAAGTTACTTTACAGATTTACCAAATCACTATGAAATCTGACAACACATTATTCACCTTTTAATACTAAACATAGGATATACTTCTCTAGCTGTTCCATTAGTATCCATCTTCAAGCCATCTCCTACAACTAGGATTATTTCCACTAAACTAAAACAACCAACTATAACCCCCCTACCAAAGACTGGAACTCTTAAAACAGCAGAAGGCTTTCACCCTATTGTTAACCTTGATCCTACAGAATCTATGGTCAAATCCATCTATTAGCTCTATACGACATCCTCAGTAACAGGCAGTATAGATTATGGCCCTAGTGCAGTAATACCACTGTTATTTGTGTTCTGTCAAATGAGATCTAAATCATCATCATCAACTCCTTTTCCCATTTAACATGAGGATGGGGTGTTTAATCAAATGTTACAACTCTTCTTGATTTACAGTCACTCTCCTACTTTCTTCAACAGACATATCTGCCCATTACAGGTAATCTCTCACACAATACAGCCATTTCCTGTATGGATTTTTTCCTGTTTCTCCCAAATCTTATTAAACCAAACCATCATCTACTTTTCTGCATAAGTGATCAAACAATAGTTATTTGTCTTTTTTTGACAATATCTGCAATGGGGACTACTGTGGCTTCTGCTCTGATGGACTCATTTCTACATCTGTCCCACAAAGTGCATCCCACTTCCCATCTCAGACACTTCCTCTCCATTATCTGAAGCTGTCTCTGCTGCTCTGCCATCACTACTCAGGTTTCTGTGCCATACTGAAGCACTGGTCGCATCACTGTAATATATATTTTGTCAGCTACACACAATGGCCCTGGCACTTTCTACCAGATGTCTGCAGCATCTCTGATTCTATTGCTGAGCTCTTAAATCATGCTTCCCTTCTCTCAACAACACCTCCTAGATACCTGAAGCTGTTAACCTGTTCAACTCTTTCCTCTTACATCTCAATTCAACTTCTGATTCCCCCATTAGCTGTCCTTAGTTTCATTCCATATGTTTTTAGATTTGATTAAAATCTCCTATCATTTTCTGAAGTTCCTATTCGTAATCTGCCTGTAGTGCCACATTATCTGCAAATAGCATGTTTGTTGGTGTCCCCCCTTAACAGTTTGCAAATCTTTCCATCACAAGCAGAGCTATAGTTGGTTCATCTAGCACCCGGTATCACTGTTTTCAAGAACCTGTCCCCCTACAACCCTCAACTTTAAGTTGATGTGCAAAAAAGACTAGTCCATCCAATGCCTTGGTGCTCATAGAATGAGCAACCAGATCCCATCCCCAATGTCCAATCTTCCTGTCATGCACCCCTCAACTTAAGGATTAAAAAAAAAAAGAAGGTCTGCAAGACTAATAAAAAGTTTTGTTTTCTGCTTTAAAATGTAGCAATCTACTTGCTACAACTTAATACCACACCTGAACTGCTGAAGTGCTTAAATCCTGTCTCCTGCTGCAAAAGGAGCATGTACCTTTGCTCCCAGGGCTGTTGCATCCTTCACTCCACCCTAGGTGCACTTCCGAACACCAGTATGAACAGGAAAAGTGCTCAGAACCAACTCCTAATGCACTCCCATTCAAAGTGGGAATTCCCCATGGGTCCAAATACTATATATATTTGTGTCATTGAGTTCTTGCACATAGCCTGCACCAAAAACTTTAAACAGAGGAATCATCTGGAGATTTCCCCTGCTTGCAGATGACAAGACACATCATTGTGACCTACTGCACAAGACTCAGTGGCTCACTGTCTCCCTATTTTAAACCAAGCTCCACAGCTCTTGGCCATACTGACATTCAAAATTCTTATGCTGGCTTACTGCCCCCACTAAAAACTAAACTGCCATTTACACAATAATTCTACTCGCTCAGAAGTAGTCAGGATGATACTCTTCTTTTAATCCAGACCAAGAGTTAAACACCCTATTGATGAAAAAGCATTCTCTTGAATATGACCTGCCTTTTAGAACCATCTGCTCCAGGTGTGAAAAATAACAATAACTTAGGCTCTTTCAAGAAAAGATTGAAATACCTCTAGTTTCAAGAGTCACTCTAAATGCACTTGCTTCCAAAACACTACCTAAATATATCCACAGAGCTACTTTGGCTGAAGCATACATTTAGGTTATTACCTCACAGAAGTTATTTATGTATGCTTTCTTTAGTGTAACTATTATTTATTTATTATTTATTTGTCTTTTGTTAACTGGGTTAGTCCAACTGGGCTCGTAGCACATTTTCAGTGGAGACCCAAGGAGAAAAGCTCCACAAATTAAAACATAAAATTAACAAAGTTGAATTAACAAGTGGCATTACAAGTAAAGTAAGTAAGAATACATAATAACATACAGTCATTACAGCCATTACCAGTTGCATTACAAATAAAGTGAATAAGAATACATAATAACATATAGTCGTGCCACATATGAATATGAATACGCAGCTACATACATTCAAGCCATAATGGAAATTAACAAAGGATAAAATTGAGTGAAAAACAGAAATAACTAAGAAAAAATGAAAAACAGAAATACTGGAGGTAGAAACGTGGAGTAAAAAGTGGAAATTTACAATGGGGTGTTGGAAAAAGTATAGCCCCACAGACATCTTTAATGACTAGACCAGGTAGGTAGAGGGGAGAAAGATGTATTAAACAGAAGGGTTGGACTACAAGGGTGGGGTAGAAGGTTTAGGAGGGTCAAGAAAGTGAAAAGAAAAATAGTTATGAGAAGGACGGTGGGGGGGGAGTAACTAAGGAAGAAAAAAGATGAGCTTTAAGTAGAGTATTACTCAGTGGCATAAATAAGGTACCACAGTGCTGGTTAATTACAAAGTTATGTTAATGTAAAGAGGGGAGAAATGTATCACGTATTGATTGAGGAGGTATATGTCAGGCAGGGTGGTGACAGGTGCAGGATGGAGAGTTAGCAAGGTAGTTTTTCAATTCTCCTTTGAAATGAATTGAAGATTGGATTAAATGTATACTAGAAGGGAGACTGTTCCAAGTTTGAGATACGGAGCATTTATAAAGTAATCTGCCTATTGTTTTGTTAGGCCTGAAAGTATCATGAAGAAGTTGGTCAGCACTACACAGAGATTGTGAAGGTTTGTATAGGGATAGTAGGGTGGACAGGGAGGGACAGTCTGCAGGTCTGCAAAGAAGAGAATGTGTCATCTATAGCTGAGAAAGTTGGAGCAGTTAGGGGAATTCAAGCCACTGTAGCTGTTTAAGGGCAAGACAGTGATGGGATTTGTAAGGGATATAGGTCTACCTTCATAATGCTGATCATGTTATGGTCGACCCCACTTCTGAGAATACCGAACTGCAACTTTTCAAAACGTCGAACACCAAATGTCCTAACGGCAAAATCACACCCCCTTTTTGACCCATGTTAGCACTGGTGTGGAGGTGTGGTGCTGTCGGAAATGCCGAATTCGAAGTTTTTTCGAAATTCAAAAGTTTTTGTGGTTCTGGTTTTGCGGAAACGGTTCGGTGATGTGGCCAGTCGGTTATATGTGATCGACATTATGAAGGTAAACCTGGAAATTACATGCAAATATGAAATATTTAATAAATAATTAATAAACAGTTAATTAATTAATATATAATTAAATATTATTTCATACATCTTGCACATAATGCACATTCATGACAGTAATATCTCTACCATTATGCAACACCACAGGAATTCTACTGTTGCATTCACAGACCATACAGTATTTTTTCTACTGTACTGGTGTATGCTCTGCTGCTCTATTTCTCTAGCAATTCCACTACCTTAAGCTTGAACTTTAATTTGCACCTATGTTTTCTATTATTTGTACATTATTCTTGTAATTGTAAGTAGCACATCATTTGTATAAAAAGTTTTTTTATTGCTTTCCACTTTTGTACAATCTGGGTGATTACTGAAAAGGGTCTGTAGACCAGCTCACCTACCCAGTAAACATATTGCTAATAAATAAATAGGTTCTACCAATGTTTCCAGGTCTTCATACTATTGCAGGACTACACAAATCGGTCTTCTTGAGATTTTGCCATATGCTTTCTCAAAGTCTAGGAATACTCAGATGGAATCTTTTCTCATACTGCATCCTAATCAGAATTTAAACTGCTTATCTCCCATCTTACATATTCACTCATAAATCATCCTCCCCAGCAATTTTATGCAGTGTATCAAGAGTACTATCCAGAGAAATAGCCCCTTTGTTCTTGTAAACTGGCACTAGAATGTTTGTTTGACACTAAGCTGGGATGCACCTCTTTCTCCATACTTGACATGCAACCTCAGGTGTTATTCTCTGCCTAACGCACAAACATCATGATCATATCTGCCATGACTTCATCTGAGCTTGCTGCTTCCACAAATTCATTTTCCTTAGTGCTGTTTTTACTGCTTCTAGGATGTTTTTCTTTCTTCTTTCACTGCAGGCTATGCAGGGGGCAGTGGAGTTCCTGTGAAGCTTTCTTCATTCAGAATCTTCTTTAAGTACTTCTTCCATCTGGCCTTTTTTGTCCTCTGGACTGGTGAAAAGATTACTGCTGGTATCCCTTATGAACAGCATCTGAGGATTGTCATTGCCCTGCAACCTGACGGAGCTTCCTTGTGCCATCTGCTGAGTCACCTCACAGAAAATAATAGAGTTTCTCTGACACCTTGTTTGCCACAGTGACTGCTCTCAGTCTGTTTGTTAGACAATCAGTACTCCTTGGCCTGGTCCTTGTCTTCTATCTCCCACTTCTTCCTGCACTATTACATTCTGATATCTTCCTAGACTTCTGCATTATACCACCAGATTTCCTTATGTACATTATTTCCATACCTATCTTGGCTGCATATCTGTTCTGTCATCTTCAAATATGAGACACTGACATTCTTCTTTAGCTTTATCCATTTCCACTTCTACCTGAGATGCTAAAGTTTCCACTTCTACCTGAGATGCTAAAGCCCTGAGTATTTCCTTAAAGTCCTTTGCTTTTATTCTTTTCAACGTGTATGTCTTCAGTCTAGTCTCTGTTGACATTTGAGCCTTGTTTGACCACTGCTTGCAGCTAATTGTGGCCTTGACTATTTCATGTTGTGGAGCCAACTGTTTCACTGGGGATGGCGTTGCAATTTCTGAATCTACCCCAATGCTTTTTCCTTACTAGAAGAAAGAAGATAACTCATATGCCTTACGTTTTCCACTTGTGCTCAAATTAACCCATCCCATTTGGTTAGAGATCGGCCTTACCATTCTCATGGTCGATAATTATATATTACATCTAATGAGAATAACTGTGATCATACCACAGATAATTTGAGGGTTCCATGCATGGGATAAAACATTTAAGAGCTGCCTCTGTCCATCAGTACAGGGGCAGTGCTGTAGTAAATTTTCTGTTGCTCATCCACAGATCCAAGTTGTGCTTGACTATGGACAGGGATGAGCTTTATTTTATGTGGATGGGGAGTCTCTTCCAGAGCAGTGGTATCCTCTGTGAGATATACTGGTCCAACCAAACCATTCAGTTGATTTTGTATAAAAGGTTTAGATCCCTAGACTGAGTATTTCTGATTCCATTTAACTTGCTGATGTGCAGTAAATCCATCACTAGAGGGTGGGAGGATGCCTTGTATGCCAGACACAGGTCACCTCTAAGCAGTCTGTAGGATACCAAACATAGTGACAGGGCTTTGAGTCAGTCTATGTAGGACATATTGTTTAGGCCTTGTATACCATTAATAAGGTATTTCTGTGGGCATTTCAGGTGTTGTATGCATATGGACAGATACATGCTAAAGGGGGCATTATACTCAATGACTGGCCTAACAAGGGCTGAGTAAAAGGGAACAAAGACACCACAAAATTTAGACACAATATCGTTTTTATAATCTCTGAAATATAGAAGAATTTCTTTGGTCAAAAGTTAGGTCACTGTCCACATAAATTCCCAAATCCCAAACAAATGGGCAAACTCTTAGAGATGTGTTGTCAACATACCACTCAAGTGTCCAGATTTTCACAGAATGTCCAGATTTTTGCCTCATATTTTTGGTCTGTTCCTCATAAAATGTGTGGTTTTTCTGGGAAATCACTGG
Organism: Protopterus annectens; assembly: GCF_019279795.1. NCBI lineage: Eukaryota > Metazoa > Chordata > Ceratodontiformes > Protopteridae > Protopterus > Protopterus annectens. The sequence continues at coordinate 258,889,330 of NC_056733.1, forward strand.
GATGATCTAAGGATTGAAGTAACTAAATAATGATATACACTTGAGATGCAGATTTCAAATCCTTCAGAAAATGTATGTTAACACAAACCCTGTTACTTTAGCTACTTCCTAAGTTTATAAGAGCAATAATTAAAAATTGTCCCTATTTTTGGGTCTTTGTCCCCCCATTTTGTCAGGCTTTGTGTAGATTTCTTGCATTAAGAGGTTGAGAGCTATAGTTGTCAATGTGGTAGTTCCTGGGTAGATGACTTCCTAAAAGGATACAATAATGCATTTTTTGGCATTTTATTTCAGTCCATGATATTGGCACCAGTTCTTTATTTGGGAGTAACCTTCCTGCAGGATGGCTAAATCAATTGGGGATTCAATGGCTGCTCCTAGTTTCCAGCTATCATCAAACTTAATCAGCCAGAGCCTTTTGGTACTGGCTTTTACTTCAGAAAAGTAGATGCCAAAAGGATAGGTCCCATCACAAAACCCTGCGAGACTCTACTGGTGACTGGTCGCCTTGCGGATGCAACTTCTCCTATTTTGATTTGCTGCATCCTATCTGTGAGCCAGCTGGCAATCCAGTCAGAGACATACTGGTTTAATTTAACTTTTACTATTTTCTGCTATGCCTGAATGGGGAATTGTGTCAAAAGCTTTGGCCAAGTCGAGGTATGCAAAGTGTACCATTTTGCCTTCATCCATTGCTTTGGTGACCTTTTCTAAAAAGTCCACCAGGATGAGTAAGTATGACCTGCTATTGATGAATCCAAACTGAGATGGGTCCAGTGTTTGGAGGTTCCCCATGTCCTGACTGATAAGTTCTATAACAAGCATTTCCATGGCTTAGTATATAAGGCTGGTCAGACTTATTGGTTTATAACTGCCTGAGTCTGAGGAAGATCCTCCCTCATGCAGGGGAATGAATGTAGCTGTTTTCCATTTGTCTCGTACAAACCCTTAATGGAAACTGAGATACAACAGTGTTGTTAGGGGTGTGGCTACATCCCGCTTCATTGCAATTAAGATGCAGCCACTGATACTGTCAAGGCCCACTGATTTCAGTCTTCCTGATTTTGGCATGTATTTAGATGTAGCTTTGCATTTGTTACAAACTGAAGCATATTATATTTTTATATTAGAAACTTTATACCTTATATACATGAATAATGAACTGAATTGTAAACATTTACTGTGAAATATGTTTAACATTTTTTCTTCACTGGTTTATATACTGATCTAGTCCTTGCGAAGCATCAATAAATGTGCAGTTTTTTTTATTCAAAACTAGCAACCATGATGGCAATGCAAGTCTATGGTGCTACTTACTTTTATACACTGATTCCCCATGTGTGGAATAATTTGGACTGCTTAACCTTTCTGAGGACAGAACATTTTTTTTTCAAGTAGGCATCACAAATGTGTTCAAGTGACTCTCAAGTGCTGGACAAGTCTGTATCACACACACTTGACCAGTTCATATGTTTTTATGCCATCGTAAATGGTTGACAAGTCCAATCTAATGACATCCAAATGATTTACTGTGGTAGCATTCTAAGAGGATCCAGGAATAACAAACTCAAAAGCTGAAAGATCAAAGTTATCTAGCAGCCAAATCAATTTAATTTAAATAATAAGGTCTGAAATATTCAAGAAAATAACTCAAAGGGGCTATTATTAGACGATGGAAAATGTATCAATTGAGAATTATTATAGACAGAGAGAGAGACGCACACGATCTAAAAATTTAGTTTCCATAAATGATTTACCACAATTTATATTAGGATAATTATTACTATAGGTTTGATTGGCATATGAATTGATAAAGTTTATAGGAACCAAGTTTGCTATGTCACATTTTGCCTTGGGCTTCTACAGCAAGCAATTATTCTCAGTCAGAAGTGCAGCTAGCTCAACCAGCACCCTGTGCCGGTCCCATGCTCTAGCACCTGCTTCAAGTGAAGAGCAAAAAACAGCAGTTTCCTTCTAGTGGCACATCAACCACGTGGCCAGATGCACGAGACACACTTTCCCCCTCCTGCCCCAGCCATTCAGGTCCCATTTCTGTGCCCTGCCCATGACCCTCCTTCCTCACATTTTAGTATTAAAAAAAGAGAGAAAAAAATCTTCTTTTAAACTGTAGCAAACTATTTGCTACAAATATAGCAAACAGATACTACAGTTTATACTCTGCTTGCACGGATCAATACAGCACTCATGTTTTAGTTGAAAAAATCTTATTTTAAACTGTACCACAATGCTTGCTACAAATATGGCAAATGGTTACTACAGTTTATACCTTGCTTGCACAGATAGCTATGGTGCTCATGTTTTAGTTAAAAAAATTCTTCTTTTAAACTGTAGTATACTACTTGCTACGAATGTAGCAAGCAATTGCTACAGTTTAAACCACACACAGAGCACTTGCTCAGGTTTGACCACAAATGCAATACCAACTTTTAAAAGCCAGTATTGCAGTAAACAGGGATCAGGATGATGGATGGCTGACTCCAACCATGGCAGTTCCCCCTCTCACTCTGCCCTAGCTACTATTCTCAATCAGTGCTTGTATTCAGCTACCTGAATTTTACATTCACTATCCAATGATATACTTCTTGCAGCAAATTCAGCACTAAAAAATACATTTAATTCTCCCTCTGATAGAAGAAATGCACAATCAGCCTTGTTTTAATTGGGTATTATTCAGTCATTACACTACCAGGCCTCAGATATAATCATAATCCTACACTATTCTGAGTGAGCAAAAACTTATAATACAAGGATCTTGCTTGATAAACTGGGCACTAGTGCAATATACTTTCAAAGAAAAATTAGACTTTGTAAGGAAGTTACTTTCTTGCCCTTTGGTTCTGATGGACCTACAAAAAGTCTTGGACACTTTAATCAGATTGCTCAAAAGAATCTTTTAATAGCTAATATGGAATTTGCTTGGATCAGAAAATGGTGTGATCAGCAGAAAAAAATTGCAGTTTCTAATAACTTTATATACTTCTCTGATCCACATCTATTTAATACTGGATTAAGTCATTTTAGCGTGCTAACAATAATTTATGTTAGGAGAAGGAATAATTTCACTGTGGCAAATGCCTTCATTATATTTCCAACAAACGTCATACAAGTTTCTCCACTCTCCTAAACATACGTTTCAGTGGTGTGTGTGTTTAAGATTAACTCCTGCATGAATGATGACAGTGTCAAAAGACCATTTGTTCTTAAACAATCAATTTAATTGACTGGGAATATCAGAAATGTTTAGCCTCCCCCTTTAGACTACAGTTAGTCAGTTTTTCCTTATCCAAGTTATTCAAGGGTCTAAAGTTTTTTTTTTCAGCACTAAATCTCCCAAAATTAAGATCCTTGATGGCGGACCGCACATTCTACTATATATGGACAAACACTCAGGGACAAAATCTAATTCTGGTAGATGGAATATTCCTTTTAAGGCTCTCCTTTGACTAAGAATTGGAAATAAACTACAAGTGTACTAGGATACTAGAGCATTTACCTGTTGTTTTCTTGCTACACAGTGATGAAGATTCATCTTCACTAGGTAAAAATTCCTCCTCAAGGCAGTTTAAGGTGGAGGGTCCACTACTTCAGCAATCTGTGCTGCTAACCCAGTAGACAGAGCATGCTGCATTGAAATATCCATTCTGTACTCGTCACAGAGCTGCTCAGTCTGGCTATCAACTGAAAGGCCTAATAATAAGAGTAAGAGTAGTGGGACATGCTGTACTTGTCTGGTTACATTTATTTTTATTTTATTTATTTAACATTTGTTTACCGGGAAAGTCCGACTTGGAACAAAGCCAATTTTCAACGGAGTCCCGAAGGGAAATGCTCCAGAAACATGTCTTTGTAATGTGTGAAGAAAGCGGAGTACCCGGAGAAAACCCACACAAATGCAGGGAGGATATGCAAACTCCACACAGAAGGCACTCCATCCGAAAATCGAACCATACAAAATCTTGTTGTGAGGCGACAACACTACTGCTGTACCACTGTGCTGTACATATTAACGGTGTATGTATTGTGTTATCAAGACTCTACTTGTACTCAAATGGCAACATCATGCTAACTGATAACATGCTCACTTATGTTGTCATGTGCTCCACAAGTATCTTTCCTGAAGCTGGTCAGCTGAATATCTAAATCCACTAAACATCTACAGTTATTAATAACCAATGAGACAGTATTTAAGAACCAGTCCCTATTCACACTGTGCAATCTGCCCTTGATGCAGAAATATACTACTACTTCCTCTAACAAGGAGGATCACCATATCTGAGCAAGTGTATCCATTATGGCAACAGCAGGTTTAAAATGTATTACCAGCTATAACAGCAAAGGGAAATAAATCACTCTGTTTACATTATTCTAATGAGCAAACTAATAAACGTTAAGTAGTAGTGAGATGAACTTGGTTAGAAACTACTTTATAAAATAAAAACATATTGTAAACCTAACGCTCAGAGACCCTAATTTTCCAGCATTTCCCAAAAAACTTCTGAAATCATGGAAATTAAACATATTTCCCGATTCCAAAGCCAATGCAGTTTAAAGCATGGACATTCACATTACTGAAGGAAGCCGACTGGCTACCTCCAGCAATGTAGCCAAACACGACCCCCCAAATCCACACCTCCCTCAGTCATCAACAAAAAATTAAAGTCTTCAGCTTCCTACAGTAAAGCAGCCAATTGCGACCAACCAAATACCATGTCCACAGCCTCAACACAAAAATAAAAACAGTAATGACTTCTTCAGAGTGGCTTCCTACAATAACTCAGCCAGTCCACACCCCCCAGCTCTTCAAGTGTCGATAAAAAAAAAACAAACCTGAATCAAGCGCCCTTCTGTATCGGTTTTACGGTACAGAAAAAAAAGAAAAGGTTCAAGCCTGCCCTGGGCAATACAGACCTCTCATCTGTCCCTATTTTGGAGGAATATGCCTAGTTTTCACTACTGATTTTCTATGCGTATGCTGTACCTATTTCTGGTGGTATGTCACTATTTTCAGGCTTGCTTTACCCTTCACACAATTTTCATAACCAACTCCCCTCCCCCCACGATCACACATGATTTTTGAAGCTGTGAGGAGCACAGAAAATCACATTATATGGCCAATATACAAGGGGCACCAACAATTAAAGAAAGAAGATGCACACCTTACACCTCTCATTTTCAGAAGCAAAAATAATTTTGTGGCAGACATTCACAACAGAGTTCATTAAAGTCTATAAGTGTTATATTTCCTCTTTGATAATGTGTCTAATATTTTTCCATTCTGTCACTGCTTTTTAAACATTAAAAATAAATAAAAGGACAACGAGTGTTGAAAAATCCACAAAAAGAGGCAATAAGAGCTAGCGCTTTCTTTCACTTTATTTTCCGTGAACTTCTTCAGAAAAAAGACAATGAGCCCCCTCATGCTCATGTCTTTTGTATAATACATACAGGAAATGATGTCACCAATTAACTTATTCTGTAATTAATAATGACTGTTTAAAATAGTAAATAAAGGCTTATGATGCCTTAAATGTTAATATCTTCTTATTTATACATTATTTGAAAGACATACCAATAAAAATTGAGTTCAAATCAAACACTTAAAGGTACTTTGTGAAAGAAGTACTAATTTTTTAGTCGTTTTCTTACATAAAACTACCCTACTTTTTATAAAAAACATTCTATGATCTTCTGTGATATAAAAAAAAATAATAATAATAATAATCCACAACACTTGTTGAATCCATGTCTAAGTTCAATACTTATTCAATTGTCATGTGCCAATACCCATACAGTTGTCAACGATAGTTGTTTTTAATGTGGGTTACATTTCTAGTAATGAAATAAGAGCTGTAATTAATAATCCCAGATCACATGTTGTTGGCCCACATATTGTGGACCAACTTGATCTCGTGTTCCTAATCAGCATTTCTTACCATGTCGCTACATGGACAATGGAAACGGCACCCAGGTGCCACCCGGTGTGTCATCTACTCTATTTGTCGCCAATTCAATGTGACCGGCCCAAATGGCTGAACCCAGGTCCAACCGACCAAAAACCCTCCTGTCCAAAGATCTCCCTTCATCTTCCTACCAAAATGCGCCGCTCCAAACTCCAAATTGTTTTGGTCATGAACTACGGTGTCCTAACGGTACCCTACTATACCATTGTCCATTACAGAATAAGTTAATTGGTGACATCATTTCCTGTATGTATTATACAAAAGACATGAGCATGAGGGGGCTCATTGTCTTTTTTCTGAAGAAGTTCACGGAAAATAAAGTGAAAGAAAGCGCTAGCTCTTATTGCCTCTTTTTGTGGATTTTTCAACACTCGTTGTCCTTTTATTTATTTTTAAAGTTTGTTTTTCGGTTTGTCCGAAGTCAACAAGTGCTTTTTAAACATGTTTTTCTGAGTATTATATAACATTCATATTGGAACATTGTTCTTTTCCTATTTTGCTGATGTCACCAGAAGCTGCAATGTGTCAGGTCCGCTTAAAACAAAGAAGGGACCCGAGTCATTGCAGCTGTTAAAAAAGCAGCTCCTCAGCAGCAGCAGTGTCTTTAAATACCTGCCAGCTAAGAAGCTATTTTTCATTTTTTGCAACTGTTCTTGTAAGGACAACTTTTTTCAAAAAGACTGTTTAGATGTCTGTCTTTGCAAAGACATCATATCTCAAAACATTAGTATTTGCATTGGGACTGTGCATTATTACTGTGAAGGGCTGCAGTACGATAGACAGAAGTCCCATTAATTGATTTTTTTACATTTTATTCTTTGGGGATGGATTGCGTTTACATATTCTATTAAGTAGAGCAACAGTTGAAAGACCAGGACAGAGCTGCTAACAAGTCTCCAAGAGAGAAGAAAGTGGGGATGGAGATTAAAATGTTGAATGATTTGTGTGTATGATGGTTTGTATGTATATTGGTGAATAACGTGGGTAAAGTGTTTTTTTTTTAACTTAATTGTTCATTATTTTTACATAAGAATTTTTTTTTCTTTTAAGTGGCAGGGGATGTGATGGGAGTTGAATAACTTTTTAGGTGTTTATAGTTAAGTGATGTCTGGTGAATGGGATGACAGTATAGTATATGGATGAAAGGGACTGATCCCTATTGCTGCGTGTGTGTGTGTGTGTGTGTGTGTGTGTGTGTGTGTGTGTGTGTGTGTGTGTGGGTGTGGGTGTGTGTGTGAGTGGTATCGTCCACTATAAGTTCGACACAGCTGGGCATTCCCTCTAAGGTTTCAGACATAGCTAAAGAATGCCTAATGATTGCCTTTAGTTAGGGATGCTAATTTATACTCGTAGCTAGCCTTAGAGGCCTTAACAAGATATCTGATTTGCTTGTTCAAGCTGTGGATGGTATTCTTCCTCTGTTGAGTTAGTTCCCCCCTGTTCTTAGATATCAGTTTCTTTCTTTTGTTGTAAAAGTTATTTATACTTACAGTTCACCAGGGTGGCTTGTTTTTTTTTTGTAGGGATGATCTGGTTTTGTTCCTGTTAGGTACAGCTGAGTCAATGCATTTGCTTAAGTGACTATACAGGGCAATTGTGTACTTCTCTGCATAGAAGTCACTGTTGTCTATGTTGGCAGGGGCTTTGAAACTTTTTATACCATCGCAGTAGGCAACAGTTTGCTTTGGAGAAATTTTTCAGTTTTTTTACTCCTGTGGGGGTGTCGGGTTTGATCTTTACTTCAAACGAGACAGATTTATGGTCTGACCTTAGCAGGTAGGACAACACACGGGGGTTAGTGCAGTGACCCCCCCCATGTTTGTGAGCACTAGGTCGAGAACATTTGAGCCCCTTGTTGGGGTGCAGACCAACTGTTCCAGGGCATTTGAATTAACAAAGTCCAGGAACCTCATAGTGATTGTGTTTGTGCTTGTGTAAGTTGCCCAATCTATGGAAGGATAGCTGAAATCTCCCATGCAAGGTGTTTAGCTGTATGCCGAGTGAATCTATTAAGTCCAGGTAGGCAGTGTGCTTCTCCTAGTTCATTAGGGGGGGCTGTAGCTAGTGGTGATGTGAAAGGGTATTCTTTCTATAATTAATTGGACCTGAAGTAGCTCAAGAGAGTCATACTGTTTCTCTCAAGGTGTATTTAGATTTAATGAAGATGGCTACACCTCCACCTCTGGGTCTTTAATGCTCATTTTGGGGTCTAAAGACATGGTAGCCTTGTACAGCCAGGGTTCTCACAGTGGCCTTGAGCCAAGTCTCTGTGAATGCACAAATGTCAGCATCTTCCAAGGTGAGCAGTGTTTCCAGGGAGTGTAGTTTATTGTTAAAGCTCCTAGCATTAAGCAGCATGACCTTGAGTTTGTCTTTAGTGGATTTCTTTACATCGGAAGATTTGTAGTTTGGACATTACCTAAAAAAGGCACTATGGGGGAGGCAAGCATCTTTGCCAGCATCCAAAAGTCTTGAGGAGACAGGTGAAGGCACCTTTGGCAAAGTAGTGTAGACTGTCAACCATGTTTTCCCAGGCAGACAGATACTGAATCCCCCTGGAATGACACCAGACGCTAAGCCAATTATTGAAATAAATAATTTTTTGTCTGTATTGTGGCATCATTATTGGTGAAGGTAAAATGCTGCTTAGGGCTAAGATATACCTACCTGGGATACATAATCTGATAGTTCGGTCTTGTTTCTCTTTATATAGTCCAGGGAGGTAAGAATTAAGTCATTCACACCAACATGTACTATGACAAGAGTCATAACGGTAATTGTTGTTGAGCAACTTGAATGCGTGTGTGATTTGACAGATCCCAGGTACCTGAAAGGCAGCTGACTGAACTTCTCCTTGTTCAACGTAGTGAAGGGGACATCTGTGTGTCTCACTATCGAGTCACCTATAACCAGAAAATTTGGTTTTGATGTGGTTTGCCTTAATGGCTTAATTGTTAAGACATGACTGTGTGTGTTGTTATGTGTGGTGGTGGATTCTGTTCATGTATTAGTATGTGTATGCTGTTTGTGTTTGGGAGGTTGTGAAGACTGCCAGCCCTGCTAGCTAGAATTTTGTAAATAATCCTATGTCATTTGTGAATAATAATATGATTTGTATGCTTGTCCTACAAATGTAACAAAACTGTATGTTCTGTACTGAGCTTCAAGAATGTAACCACAATGTACCCTGCTGGAAAAGAGCAGAAATGTGTATAAGCTATATGCCTATGCAAATGTATGTTTTGATAGTAAGAAGCTGGAACATACAGAGCTAACTTGCAGACCCTCAAGCAAATAAGCTGAAATTGTTTACGATTGTATTATAGCTCAGTTTCAGCAAGAAGACAGAATGTCTACAGTTAGAGTTTCTTTCTATTGTCTTAAGACAGAAATAATTACTATGTTTAAAATGTAAAAGTGTTAATTGTTTTACGACTTCCAATTTCAGGCAAGCTTCTAAGAGATAAGTGTCAGCTTCTAAGAGGTAAGTATTTTTCATAAAGACATGCTAAATTCTGTTGGCATCTGTTTAGCCTGCAACTAGAGGCAGGTGTCAAATAGTGATGTCATCTAGCTAACCCAGCAGTAATGCGTATTATTAATTTGAGAACCATCTCAGAGAGAAAGTCTGTGCATTTTGTATTTGTCTCTGAACCTGTAAACATCCATTCTGCACTTGTATTTGCTTGCTCTGTAAGCAAGACTTAGATCATAGTATCTCTCTTACAGATAGATAGGAAAATAGTAAGATCAGTCTAGAGGTTTTCTGTATTTATGTGAGACTGTCGTACAATGTTGTTTTAAAATATTCCCTGTGATTCTGAACTCTGGTGTCATTGTATTGAGTTACTGAGTATTGTCTTGTTCTTTTATTACTTATTATTAAATATATTTAAACCTTTTAATTGTGGCTGGTTTTGTTTAGAGATACTTAAGCTCTTAAGAGTACTTGCATGTATTTGGTAACACTGTACAGGCCACTCCTAAACAGCCTTTAAGTCTTGGACACACCATTTGGATAATAGTAACATTGCACAGTAGAATTGGTCACCCTTTGGGAAGGGCCTTATAGTTGCCGATAAGAGCTGGTTTGTGGCAGTGCTAACTACCTTTTAGTCTGGGCAGAAGGGGGCATAGAGAGTGAACCTGTGCTAACCTTCACCAAGAGTGTCTGTGCTAACCTTCACCAAGAGTGTCTGTGTGTTTGTATATAGATCAAATCTCAAAGTGTTTATGTGTGTCAGCTACTTGGGCAGGAACACAAAGCACTGGTTGGACAGAGAGGGTGCTGCTGGTTTTGGCTTGACCACTTGGCTGAGATCTTAACCCTATAGTTGTGCCAGTGGGCAGTCTTATTGGGGATCTGGAGAAAGAGGGAGAAACCAGCCCCAGAATGACTCTGATCTATGTGTGCTCTTAAAGGAAATTGTATTTTACTGTGTGTGTACTTGTCATCCTCCTAATGTGCGCATCCTTCACTGGTGTTAGTGGTGAGGATTGAGGCTCCTTGTCTACTGGGCCATTGCAGGGGCGTCACATAGGTCTCTGGTCTTTTGGTATGTCAGCCAAAAGTGTTCCTCGCAGCACCCACAACATGCCTAATAATGTCGACTCCTGCAATTCATATGGAGTTACATGTATTGGTAGCATATCTAAATATAACCTTTCATCTCTTGGTTTAAATTTGCCACTCCTTAATCATTCCTGCATTTGTTCTTGAGCAGCATGAGGTTCTTCCAGAAGTCTTCTATACTTGCAACTATATTTATGCATTTTCCACATTTCTTGCCTTTTCACCTGGTCCTATACCTTATATTCTTTCTTTTGTTTTTCGGCAGTTGCTGCCTGATTTTTATCCACTTGTGGTTTGATTTCCATTCCTGCTTGATGCCAATATGCTTCTGCTAGCCTAGGCAGGGAAGTCCTATTAGATTTATTCTTCTCGTGTTTCAAAACGTTCACCACATTTGGGTCTTGTGAGGTCAGCAGATATGTGTGGAGTCACATGCTTGCAGATCTGTACATGTAATCAATTTCAAGGAGGCCCATCCCTCCTTCAGAACGGGGAATATATAATCTTGGTATGCACTGATTTTTATAAATCATTTGGTGAGCACGAAGCATCCTTCTTGTTTTCCTATCTAATCTATCCAACATGTTTTGGGACCAGTCAATCAATCCAAAACTGTAAGTTATGACAGGAAGAGCAAATTGGATTTTGTTCCAAAATGTCGACGCTGTTTTCAGGATTAATTTAAATCTTCTAAAGTACTCCTTACTAAGTTTTGTTCACATTTGTTCATGTTTTATTGTTGATCACATTCTTGTCCCATACTGATGTTTTCTTGGTGCTGCAGTTTTCCTGCTTTAAAGGTTGCTTTTGCACATTTATCAAGATTAAATGACATTCTTATGTCATCTGAAAAAGTTTTGACAACTTGCAGTTGTACTTTCAGTTCCTCATCTGATGAGCTATATAGTTTCAAATCATGGACAAAGAGAAGATGAGAAGTCTTTACACTTTGCTGTTTTCTAGGAGCCAAATTATAGCCATGGCCTAAGCTGTTAAGTAGATAGCTTAATGGGTTAAGGGCAAGGTAGAATAGCAGTGGTGACAGAGAGTCACCCTGGAATATCCCCCTTTGAATTTTTATCGCTGGAATAATAATTTGTCCTTTATCATGGCTTAACTACAAGTGGTATGCCACTGTTTTATGGTCACTGTAATGTAGCTGATCAGTGAAGGGTGTATCTTGTAAATTTTTAAGCACTCTTATCCATGAATGTGGGATACTATCACATTTTTTTTGTAGTCAATAAATGCCATACTTAAATTATTCCCCTTTTTACAGTTCTCCACTATGACTTTATTTAACAGCAAATGATCCTTTGTTCCATATGACTTTCTTTTATTGCCCTTTTGCTCTACTGACATAATTGAGTTTTCTTCTAAATAACTAAAGACTCTGTCGGCATCAATCTCTCTGGCTGCTACCTCATCCCATTTCATATCCTGTACCTTTAAATTTCTTATTCCTTCTTTTACTACTTCTATCCATTTTGCATCCTTGTTATGTTCCACAAGATCTTCATAGATACTTCTCTAAAATATATCTATTTATTTATTTTTTGTGGTCTTTCAATTCCTTTTACCTTGTTTCCCAATTCTCTATAAAAAACATTTTGAGTCATCAATAAATTGCTTATTTTGTACTTTTCCTATATATTTATCTGTGTATCTTTTAAGTTTTTCCGCCTGTGCTGAGATTTTTAGTTTATTATTCGTGATAGTGCATGACAGATCCTGATCTGTTCTAATACTGCACATTGCTTTTAACATGTCTATCTTTCTAAGTATTTTCACTGATCTGTTCCCTCTTCTATACTCTTTCTAACAGTGGCACTTCTTGTCTTAGTTGCTTTACAGTTTTCTCTATTCGATACTTCCATGATAGTATTCAATTTCTCCCCTTTCACTCCCTCCCTCACTACCCCATGTTCTTGTGGTAGAACTTTTATCAAGATATTAACTTAGCTGTACAGTAATATATCCTGTCTGCTTCTGTTATATCGCATGCATCTCTATGGACAGTCCTAATTATTTCATTTGTTTTATCAAACTTCTGACATTTTGGGTTTTATTGACCTTCTGCAGTCTATTTCTTTCATTGATCTTAATATGTCTATCAATCTCTATTAAGCCAAGCAACTCCTCTCTTAGCTTGTTTTCTTCTAAACTGAGGGCACATTTTTGTTTTCCATTTCCTGTAGGCATTCTATAAAAAGTTCTGTTGCATCTTCCTGTGGCATATTCTCTTCATTTTCATCCTGTGCCATCCGTTGCTCTGTCATATAGGAATTCACTGGCCTATCACTCCTCAACATTAACCATGTCAGAGTTTCCACAGTTTCGTGTTCCTTTCCTTGCCTTCCAGCTTCAAGTTAATGTTTATACTTGTTTCCTCTGGAAGGCTCCAAAATATCTTCATATGGCACCTGACTAATTGCTTTCTGTTCTACTCGTTTCCCCTTAATTTGGAGTTCCATTACTCTATACTTTTGTAGTGCTTTCTGAATTAGATTTTCTACACTGAGTCTTTCACTTTGGTGGTAATCCATAACCTCACTTTCTATTCTTTAACTCTTCCATTATTGACCTCCTTTTCTATTTTCCATGTCTGGATTCCTTTGCCTGTATTTCTCTTCAAATATCTTTGGTGCTGCTCTTTTTGTACTGATTAGTTTTGCTTTCTCTTTTGCATAGATATTACACCATATTAACTCTCTTTTTCTTTCCCATGTCCATAGTTCTTCTTCAGACATCTCCTGATCTTCCTGTTTCTCCTTACTTTTGGGACTCGTTCCATCATGCTGTGATGTTATCTGAGTTAGACCTGCTACATCAAATCATTCATTTGCAGGTCCTCCATAACTTCAACTTCCATTTGTTTAACTTCTACATTCACTCATTGTGCTATTATTTTTAATATTTTCCATGTCTGGATCTAATTTCTCCTTAATCCTTTTGTATAACTTGTGTCTGGAAATGATGGTCTTTTTGCATTATAGTAACAATACATAATTTCTTTATCATCAGTACTCCACTCTATCGTCTTTATGGCTCTTCTTTGGCCTCTCCGTTTTTGCGATTTTTGTGGACTGCTACTTCCTTCTACAATAGGGGGGGGGCATCCTCCCCATGGGCCTGCTTAGCCCCATTGTAGGAATGTTTCTATATTTTGAGGATTCTACGCTGTCATTTTTTTCCAGACCTGACACCAGTGCGCCTACCAAGACTGGGCACTTTTTTATCCTGGGTCTTGTGCACCCAGCTATCTTTTTTTAATTTTTAACCTACTTCTGTCCATGACATATGCTATATAAATACAGTCTATATATCAGTGTCGCCTTGGTGAGACTTTGTAGAAAACAGGGTCCACCTCATGAAGGTACTCACCAAGACTTGAGGATGAATTTAATTTCAGCAATACTACTCTCCTTTGCTTGCTGACTTTTCATTTCTCCATTCAGACCCCAGACCTGAGTGAGAGAGGAGGTGTGTGTACTGACAACCTGTTGTATGTCTTGTTTGTTATGTGAGAAGATGGATTCCCATTTCATGGTATAGTTACATCTTTCACATACTATATTTGTTTGCTTTGGGAGCAAGTGGTTGTCAGTATACATGAGGCAATTGCTACATTGCCTCAGGATGTCCATGTCAATCAGGCTGGCTGGAGAAATGGTGGGAAAGAGAAACTATCCATATATTATTGCAGCCATATACTGTAGTGACTAGTCTGGATGTGCTAGATGGACCAAGAATTGCTTTTGACTTTAACAAAGGTAGCTATTCTGTAGAAGGCTAATTGTGGAAGCCTGAGTCAGTGCCTCAAAATGTGCAGCTGAGCTACTCGCTGGGTATACAACTGCGCTGCACACAGAGAGGCAGTGGAGCTAAGGAGGATTCTCTAGCAGAACTCATGGAAAAAATTGCTGTTTCTAAGCAGTTGCATCGATACATGGCAGGGCTAAACATCGTTACATGGTGCTCAGCTACGCACAAATGTGGCGCTTAGATACAAGTGAAGTTAAACAGTTTTAACACAAAGTAACTAACGGGAGAGACTAAACTGAGCCCTTATTCCAACAATCCCCAACTCAGATGGTTCCTGGGCTGCCTCAAGGGTGCACGAGGGCCTTCTTAATGTAGTATGATTGGTTTTAGTGCTCAATTAATACCAAACAGCCTAGATTCAGCAGATCTGAACCTAGCTTCTGCTATGAAATACAGAGGTACTAAGATTTCAAAGTGCAGAAAAAAACAGTCACAGCAGCTACAACTGCAAAAAATGAAATGGCAATTAAGCAAAATACAGTTCAAAAAAGTGCAATGCAAGCTTAAAATATACTTATTTTTTACTGATCACAGTGGATGCCTTGGATTTAGTTCAGATTCACTCCAGGTCTCTGGCAAAGTCGCCAAACTCAGAGCAGTTCCACCACCCTGAGGGCAAAACCGCACAACCGCAGTGCATAAATACAAGTGAAGTTAAACAGTTTTAACACAAACTAACCAATGGGAGAGATCAAACTGAGTCTTATTCCAACAATCCCCAACTCAGATGGGTCCTGGGCTACACACTTCTGCATAAGGGTGCAGGAGGGCTTTCTTAATGTAGGATGGTTGATTTTAGTGTTCAGTTAATACCAAACAGCTTAGATTCAGTAGATCTAAATCTAGCCTATGTTATGAAATACAGAAGTACTAGGATTTCAAAGTGCAAAAAAAACAGTCACAGCAGCAACAACAGCAGCAGCAAAAAATGAAACAGCAATTAAGCAAAATGTTAAGAGAAAAAGTTTTAAAAACATACTGTTATTTGTCTTTTTCCTGTTCTTGCAAAATGAACATGTTATTTGTTGGGATATGCCTATCAAAGATGGGCCTCATCTGTGAACAAAATGCAGCATTGCTTATGAACCTGAATAATATCCGTTTTCTGTATTTCAGAATAAAGAGATTTGGTTATAGTTCAGTGAAGCCTGGGATAAGGACGCACGGCCGAGTAAGAGTTAATTTACTGGGGCAGGCTGTGTATCCTGGAAAATTTGAGCTACCATTGTTGAATTGAACATTCTGTACTTCTTGAACATTCTGTACTAGCTGTTGGTTTGAGGTAATTTGTGATAAACATGTTTATCCTATATGTTTTTCATAGCCAACTGTCAACGGTCAGAAATGTAACAAAAAGTTGTTTTGCTTGCAGTATAAAAGTTGATGTCAGTAAACAAGTTGATCAGATCAGAGGAGTTGGCCAACATTCTGTGTAATCTGGTTAACTACTAATAAAGGAAAATTCATCACCTGAGGCAGATGTGACTAGTTTGAATTTTTTCTTCTGACATTTTGGTCTTTCGAGCCGGAAACCTCTACGAAGATACGGATCAGGCTGACAGAGAGACCGAAAAACCTGTGCAGGTGAGGGTTTCTCATCTTAAGATTCCCTCGACTGAAAGCCCTCCGACTGATTTGTTGTTGAGAGGAGGCCGGCTGCTCTCTGATCCCTATCTGAGGGACGGTTTCTGAACGAAAAGGGGAAAAGCAGTCTCATCTGGTTCAGGTAGGATGAAAAATAAATTTCTTTTAATTTAATTTAATCTTGTCGACAAGGTTTTATTTTTAGTTAAGGGTGGGTAGGATTATTTGTTAAGATTATTTTGTTAAGGTCACCCGTTAAGATAGTCCCATTTTATAATAAGCCCTGTAAGATAATTTTGATACAGTCCTAAATACCTGAAAAAGAAAAAGAAAAAAAAAAAAAAAAAAAAAAAAAAAAGGGAAGGTAAAATAAGAAATCTAGGGGAAACATGGGTTTGAGTTGCTGCAAGTGTGACAGTGATGCCTGTTTAAATGTTGATGCTAAGTATATGAAAGGTTTAAACAAAAATAATGTTAAATTTTTGAAAAAGTGGAAGTCGAGATATGATTTTGATGGTACACTGAATAAGAATGCCTGTGCAAAATTGGTCAGAGATTTGAAAAGAGATGCTGGAACTAGAACTAAAAAACAAAGACAATTGGGATTTCCCCAAGCACAAAAATGGTTAGAAGAGGCAAATAAATGAGCTATAAAAGAAAAACAGTGCCAGGAAAAGAAAAAATAAATCAAAAGGGATCACTGGTGCCAAGTGGAAAAGTAGCTTTATTTTTAGATAAGGAGGATGAGCATACAGTTTGTGCGGTACAAAGGCAGGCAACTGCCCCACCGTATGTGGAAATTGCTGCTGCTGTACCGGCGGAACCTCCTCAATATCAGTCTGAAGATGTGGGATCTGTACAGCAGGGTGGGTTATTGGCTGCTCAAGGAAATGTTGTGACCCCTCCAATTTACCCGCAAATTCCCGTAGTACCCAAGGTTGCTTTGCAACAGGTAGACCAACCTATGCAGTTAAGGTCGGGACCAGCAGGGCAAGGATGTTGGGCCATTAAACTTTCTGACCACTCAGAAGCCCTTCCCTTAATACAAGTTGCAAACCCACAAGCAGGGGATGTTGGACAAGAGCCAACTATTTTAGTTTATCGTCCCTGGGCTAGAGAGGATATAAAACGAGCTACGGATGGTATTCCTCATCCCAAGGTTAATTTTCAAAAGTTTTCTGAGGACATAGTTGGTATGCGTTTAAGTTATCATCTAAATGGTTTGGAAGTAAAACAAGTAGTGCGACAAATCCTGGGTCCAGATTGGCACTTAGTTTGTGGTGCTTGGGCATGTAAGGCAGATGATGGCACTACATTAAAGCATAATTCTGGGGTGTTAGACACGCGAGACACTGATCTGTTGAACAGAATTTCTGATAAGTGGCGTCCAAGAGCAGATTGGACAGTAATAAATCAGTGCATCCAAAATGATGATGAATCTGTAGATCACTATATTGTAAGACTGAGAGAAGTGTTCAATAACCATTGTGGAATGATGATTCCGCAGGATCAGACTACTGATAGTCCGTACAAACAGCAATTGAAAAACGCTTTCCTTAAAGGTTGTAAGGCTCCGATAAATAGTTTTTTAACTAAGCATATGGTTGATCACAGAACATGTAGACTGCAACCTTTGTTTGAATATGCATGGCATGCTGAGCGACATTTCAATTTAAAAAAGAAAAAGAAAGTACAAGTGTTAGCAGTAGGGGATGATGGTGGTATATTTTTGGTACAGGACCAAAGGGGGCAAGGGCGCCGAGGTGGCGTACAAAGATGTGGGGGCCCGAAATGGGCCATGTCAAATAAACTGGGTGAACATTCAGAGGAATATGAGGGGAGGTTAAAACGTGGAGAATGTTTTAAATGCGGTAGACGTGGGCACTTTGCTGCCGACTGCGAAAAGTGGCAACAACCCCCACAGCTTACGAACAAGGGCTCCGCATGACTATATGATAGTAAAGGAAGGCGCCAAATTCATTATTGTGATTATTGTAGAGATGAAGAAAGCGAGAATGATTGTGATGATGATGAGGCAGACACTCTCTGCGATGAATGTCAGGAAATTAAGGAAGGGCGGGATTGCGACTGTGAAGTCATAAACCTGGCAAATTTGGGTATTGCTATGCATATGGATCAAAAACCCATGATAGAGTTTTTGGTTGAGGGACAGAAAGTGGAGTTTTTATGTGATTCAGGTGCATCGCATACACTTTTGGGTCCAGCAGTTTTACCCCCGAACTGCGAAACAGATGAGTTTGTCCTTGTGAATGCGGCAAACGGGAAAATCTATAAGGAACCACTGTCTCATCCTCTATTGTTCACAGATCCGCAAACAAACCAAACTGTTAGGTGTAGGGTAATTATATCGAAAGTTTGTTAGGTGTAGGGTAATTATATCAAAAGTTTGTCCAGTTAATTTGCTGGGAAGAGATTTGATGCATTTGTTTGGAATAGTGGCAATTCCCACACCTAAAGGCATTGAGGCGAAAAGGTTGGCGGATGGCTTGGTGGTACAAGGAGTACAAGACTTGTTTTACTGGTATAGCCAGGACTTGATTTCAAACGGGCCGGGGAGGGTTGATACAGATTTGATCAATCTAGCTTTAAGTACATCTAGGAGCAGGTCACCGCAGGTTGCGGCGCACTTACATTGTACTATGTACTACAGACAGGCCCCTGGTCCGGATAAAGAATTTGAAAAATAATTCTTTAGGCACAAATGTGCAAGGATAATTTTGAATGATATGTTTTGGGATAAGCAAGGTAATACACTAGTGACCTGTACTTTGACCAAGGAAATGAGTTCTTTATATCGCTCAGGTTATAGCCCACATATTTCAATTACTAAAGCGGTGGGGACACATTGGGTAGATTTGGCGAAAAAGGTAACAAATTGGGACACAATGTCCGAAAGTCAGTTGAAGGATCAACAGATCCAGGTACAAAGATTAAATTGGGTGACTTGGGCACAACCAAGTGTGCACCTCAGGGATGACAAAACAGAAATGGCATGACAAATCCTCCTAACTCAAGAGGAAGATAGTGCGTTAAGTGCCTTACCTGTAGATTTATGGTCAAGAGGTAAAGGGGATGTAGGACTGATGAAAACAGCAGGTGAAGTTTGTATAACTCCAAAGTCAGGTTTTAGACCTCGTAAGCACCAATACCCGCTAAGTAAACAAGCAGAGGAAGGAATTAAGCCAGTCATTGAGCAGCTAAAACAGGTAGGAATTCTTGTTGAATGCCCAGATTCACCCTGCAATACTCCGTTGTTTCCTGTAAAGAAACCAGATGGGTCATGGAGGTTGGTTCAGGATTTACAAGCAGTTAATTCGGCTGTGATCCCAAGAGCACCGGTGGTCCCTGACCCCTATATATTACTTAATGATTTACTACCTCAGCACAGATATTTTTCTGTCATAGATATAAGCAATGCCTTTTTCTCCATACCACTACATAAGGAGAGTAGATTTTGGTTTGCATTCACTTATCAAGGTAAAATATACACCTACACCAGATTGCCACAGGGCTATTGTGAGAGTCCGACAATATTCGCACAAGAAATGGCTGCGAATTTAGCTCAGTTTGTTCCCCCAGAGGGAAGCCAGGTTCTGTTGTATGTAGATGATATTTTGTTGGCCTCACCCACGCAGGAAAGTTGTAGAAAGGATACCCTTGCCCTTCTTAGTATTTTAGCTGAGCAAGGACATAAGGTAAATAAACAAAAGTTACAATTGTGGAAAGCACAAGTAAAGTACTTGGGTTATTTAATTTCGCAGGCAGGTAGACAATTGGAGAACAAAAGAAAACAGGCAATTCTTGAGGCACCTATGCCTATGACTAAGCGGGAGATGATGTCCTTTTTAGGTGTGACTAATTTTTGTAGAAGCTGGATCCCTAACTATGCTGAGGAAGTAGGGCCATTGACCGCACTGATCTATGATACTCCCATGGCGGCTAAGAATAATATACAGTGGACAAATAAGGCAATACAGGCATTTATTAGAATTAAGCAATTGATAGCAGGATCCTCTGTTTTGGGTTTTCCGAACTATTCTAAGCCGTTTGTACAAATGGTTGATTGTAAGGGAGGATATATGACTTCGGTTCTGGTACAAGTACATGGGGATAAACAGAGGCCGATAGCTTTCTACTCCTCCAGATTAGATCCTGTTGCAAGGGCATTGCCGCATTGTGTTCAAGCTGTGGTGGCGGCCACCATGGCAGTACAAGCCTCAGCATCATTAGTTTTGTTTCACCCATTACAATTGCGGGTTCCGCATTCAGTGGCTACTATACTTTTGCAAGATAAGATAATCTTTTTATCTCCTAGTCGACATTTGTCATGTATGACAGTGCTGCTGACACAGCCTCATATGACCATAGAAAGATGTACTACTCTTAATCCGGCGACACTTTTGCCGACTCCAGAAGAAGGTACTCCGCACGTTTGTTTAGAGAGTATTCATGAAAAAGTACTTCCCCGACCAGATTTAACGGATATTCCGTTGATAGATTCTGATCTCGTTTTGTTTGTAGATGGATCAGCAAAAAAAGACACTGTAAGAAAAACACTAGTAGGGTATGCTGTCACCACAGAAACTGAAGTTTTGGAGGCAAAAGGATTGTCAAACATTTATTCTGCACAGGCAGCTGAGTTGGTAGCCTTGACTCGAGCTTGTACCTTAGGGGAGGGTAAAAAAGTGACAATTTATACAGATAGTCAATATGCTTTCTCCACTGTACATGTTTTCGCTCAACTATGGAAGAATAGGGGAATGGTTACTGTGACAGGCAAACCAATAAATCATAGAGATTTAATTTTACAGTTGTTAGATGCAGTGCAACTACCCCTTCAGATAGCGATATGTAAATGTTCCGCACATACCAACAGAAAAGATCCTGTCTCCAGGGGAAATGCCCTTGCTGATATGGCTGCAAAACAGGCAGCTCAAGAAAATGATTTGCTTTTACATGACAATGATTTGGAGACCGGACACCTCTTAGACTTAGAAACACTAAAAGTAATGCAAACATTGACGACACAGAAGGAAAAATGTTGTTGGGTAAAATATGGTATCACTCAACAGAGTGGGTTGTATAGGGCATCAGATGGCAAAATGGTATTACCCTCAAACCTTTTTAGGTATGCGGCATTAGTTAGCCATGGACCTGCCCATGTAGGAGTACACACGATGATTCAAGTAGTGTCTAAGGTGTTTTGGTGTAAAGGGTTTTCAACTTATGCAAAGCAATTCTGTTTATCCTGTTTATTATGTGCAAAGTATCATGCTCAGGGGGGAGTTAAAAAGTCTCAGCAGGCACTCCCTACCCCTCCATATCCATTCCACACACTTTGTATGGACTTTATTGAATTGACACCCTCAGAGGGAAAAAGTTTCTGTTTAGTCATTATTGATGCTTTTTCTAAATGGGTAGAAGCTTTTCCAGTGAAGCATCCGAATGCACAAACAGTAGCAAAGCTTTTGACTATAGAAATAATTCCCCGATTTGGCCTACCAAGACGCATTTACAGTGATAATGGGTCTCATTTTGTGAAACCAGATTGTTCAGAAATTGGGTCAAGTGTTTCAAATTGATCTCAAACATCATTGTGCTTACCATCCCCAATCAGCTGGACTGGTGGAAAGACACAACGGTGTCTTGAAGAGTAAGCTCCACAAACTAATGGCAGAAACACATAGGTCATGGACTGCGTGCTTTCCGTTGGCACTCCTGTACATGCAAATCTCACCTTCCTAAAAAGGACTTACACCATTTGAACTTTTGTTTGGGAGACCATATTACGTCCCGCAGTGGCAAGGATTGTTGCCAGTGGAACGTGAGGGGGGTGAGGATCTAGCGGATTATATGAAGAAGCTGCTAAATGTCAAATCTCTTGTAACCAATGACTCCTTTGCAGATTTCAGAAATGAAACCTTGTTAAGCGTGGCACCCGGGGACTGGGTGTGGATCCGAATTGTGAAGAGAAAGAATTGGTCATCCCCCAGGTGGGAAGGCCCATACCAAGTACTTATCTCGACACCTACGGCTGTAAAGATCGCTGAGAGGACTTTGTGGATTCATATCACCCACTGTAAAAAACTCAAGGCTCTTCCTTCTATCATTGATATTGGTCAAACTCCACCGGACCTCTGAGCGCAAAGTCTGGCTACAAAGGGGGATTAGCCCAATAGGTGTTAGTTCGTCTCAAACCCAGTGAAGAAACCAATGGCGCGAGGTAGTCCTTAGGGAGGATGGCCACGTTCAACTGGTACTTTAACTGTTACATGATGATGATTTTGGTGGCGAAAGTAAATATGTCCATACGAGAAGGAACAGTTGCAAGAGAAAAAGGAATGGTGGTGCTGCAAGCTCAAACAGATGTTACTACTGTGTTTAAGCTGAAACTTTGTGAAGGAATTTTGGACTGTTCTAAATGGAACAATGATAATTTCTTGACTCGTGCAAAATACTTGTGCAATAGAGACTGTACGTCCTGGTCAAGTGTTTGATGGTCAACAGATGTGAATGGATGGGAAACAAGTGGTGCAGTGATACCAGAGAAAGATAAAAGCAGGCAACAAAGAATAAAAATTGCGCATTTCCAAGGTACCGGAGTAGTTACTATAACCATTGTGTCACCACAAGAAAGTGAGTCAGGAGTTTATGGAATCGGAGTGTCTCTTCCAACTAGAACTGATCCTTTGGGGACCCTCCAACTTAAAGTACAAAGCCTTAAGAATGCTACAAATAAAGCAGATTTTGCCTTCACAAAAGAAGAACAATTGTTACTCGAGACGGGATTCGTACACCATAATGAATGGTTATCTTGGGTTAGATATAGTACCAGAGAAGCACATCGTGAGAACTGTATTTCTTGTGCTGAAGGTAAACAGCAATTAGCAACAGTCCCATTGATGCAAGATGAAGGTAACCTAATGTGTCTGTTGAAATTATTCTTCAACAAAACTGAAGATAAGTGCAAAGATGAAACTCAGCGTTTTCCGGTCATAAGCAAAGTTGAGAAACCGCCTGCAGCGATTTCCTATCCAGGTTCGTATATGTGCATTTCCAGAGATGGCACAGGGAAAAATTATGGCAATATGGGACAGAACTATTGCAATGTTACTGTGAATGGCAATGGGAATCCATTAAAGGAGAACCAAACTCATAGTTTGGCAGACGTATGGTGGTTATGTGGAGACAACAAACTCAGATCAAGGCTTACGATTCCCTGGAAGGGAACTTGTGCACTTGTAAAGTTAATTCTGCCATTCTACATTTTCCCAGTTCCAGCAAGCAATTTCGTAAGAGAACTTGAAATAAAGCCGAAGTGGTTGAGTAGGAGAAAAAGAGAGGCACCAAAGCAATTTTTCGATAACGGTGTCTACATCGATAGCATTGGCGTACCAAGAGGTGTACCTGATGAATACAAAGCAATAAACCAAATAGCAGCTGGTTTTACATCAATCTTTGTCTGGATTCAACCTAATAAGAATGTGGACTGGATCAACTACATTTACTATAACCAGCAGTGTTTTGTGAACTATACCAGAGATGCATTGAAAGGAATTGCTGAACAACTGGAGGCCACTTCGCAGGTGGCATGGCAGAATCGAATTGCGTTGGATATGCTCCTGGCCAAAGTAGGAGGAGTTTGCAAGATGTTTGGGACTTTCTGTTGTACATATATTCCAAACAACACTGCGCCTGATGGAAGTATCACTCGAGCTTTGAAAGGTTTGGAGATGTTATCCGAAGAATTGGCAGAGAACTCTGGGGTAAATAATCCCTTTACAGATTTTCTACAAGAGTGGTTTGGAAAATGGAGCCATCTCATCAGCAGTTTCCTGGTGTCCGTCGGAGTCGCTGTGGCTATCGTGGTGGTATGTGGTTGTTGTTGTATACCCTGTATCAGAGGTCTTCTACAAAGACTGGTTGATACTGCTGTTACGAAGACGATGTACCAGCAATTGCAACAGACTGGTGAAAGTGAATACATTGAAATGTGACTCTTTGCAAATGTTTTTGAAGTTTAAAAAATTGTCTTGCCAATGAAGTAATGTATGCAAAGAAAAACTTAGTTTTTACCATATATTGCTGAAATAAAAGACAAATAAAAGTGTTTTCAGGGGGGAAATGTTAAGAGAAAAAGTTTTAAAACATACTGTTATTTGTCTTTTTCCTGTTCTTGCAAAATGAACATGTTATTTGTTGGGATATGCCTATCAAAGATGGGCCTCATCTGTGAACAAAATGCAGCATTGCTTATGAACCTGAATAATATCTGTTTTCTGTATTTCAGAATAAAGAGATTTGGTTATAGCTCAGTGAAGCCTGGGATAAGGACGCACGGCCGAGTAAGAGTTAATTTACTGGGGCAGGCTGTGTGTCCTGGAAAACTTGAGCTACCATTGTTGAATTGAACATTCTGTACTAGCTGTTGGTTTGAGGTAATTTGTGATAAACATGTTTATCCTATACGTTTTTCATAGCCAACTGTCAACGGTCAGAAATGTAACAAAAAGTTGTTTTGCTTGCAGTATAAAAGTTGATGTCAGTAAACAAGTTGATCAGATCAGAGGAGTTGGCCAACATGCTGTGCAATCTGGTTAACTACTAATAAAGGAAAATTCATCACCTGAGGCAGATGTGACTCGTTTGAATTTTTTCTTCTGACACAAAATACAGCTCAAAAAGTGCAATGCAGGCTTAAAACATACTGATTTTTTGTCAATCACACTGGATGTCTTGGATTTAGTTCAGATTCACTCCAGGTCTCTGGCTAAGTCGCCAGACTCAGAGCGCACATGCATGTACACACACACACACACACACACACACACACACACACACACACACACACACACACACACACACACACACACACACACACAGTGATCTTTGTGGCTGAAGCTACTTTCTGGTTTGAACCCATATAATTTACCAACAACTTAACAATGACCTTCAGTCATATACAACTTGCTTGCACATTTTTAAAATGGGTAATCCATGCCAACTTCATATAGATACACACACACACACACACACACACACACACACATGGGTTTAAATAGAGTTTGATGTTGTTCACTCATTTAGAGGGCTGGCAAGTTGCAAGTGTGAAGATACTGCAGTGACTAAATGGAGGGGAGTTAGCAGTTTTTCACTCATTCAGAGGGTTAGTGTGCATTTATATGAAATAAGTTGTAATACTTTTGTGGCTACTGTTGTCATATATTTTTTTTTTGCTAGCAAGTTGTGCATGTGTGTGCGGTTGTGTGAAGATATTTATTTATTTACTGACTTTTGTTTATTGGGAAATCCCTACAGGATCATAGGTACCCATTTTCAGCCATTTTTAAAGAAGAAAGCTAGATAAACAATGGTGAAAAAAATTATTATACAGACTTACGGGTACATTCCATAAATATAAAGGAGGCATTTGTATGAAATACTTCTGATTATTTATTTTTGGATACTCGTGCTTTACAGAAATTGGCTGCATTTCTATGAAATACGTCTGAATATTTTTTTGGCTACTGTTTTGTTAAAACTGTCCTTGATTTCACTGAATGTCCCTGACTTTGCATCATATTTTTGACCTGGAAGGTAATTAGGATTGCAGTCACTAAATGGGGTGGGGATCTGGCTGTGGCTGCAGACAGCTTACTATCTTGTCATTTGCTCATCCCATTTACATCAAAGCAGACTGCATTTATTAAAATAAGTGGGGATTTTTTTCCCCTCTAACTATGACTTTGAGTGTACTCAAGTTAAAACTACCTGTGACTGCAAATAATGTTGCTGCCTTTGCTTCAAATCATGCTTTTAGGATTCCAATTGT
The DNA here is from genome assembly GCF_019279795.1 of Protopterus annectens. Lineage (NCBI taxonomy): Eukaryota > Metazoa > Chordata > Ceratodontiformes > Protopteridae > Protopterus > Protopterus annectens. The sequence continues at coordinate 258,915,146 of NC_056733.1, forward strand.
GGATTGCAGTCAAAAATGGGAAGGGGGGGCTCTTCTTCGCTGAGGCTGAAGGTACTTTCTGGTTTGAACCATATAATTTACCACAACTTAACAATGACTTTCAGTCATATGCAACTAGCATGCCCATTTTTAAAATGGGTAATTCAGGCCAACATCGGAAGGACTGGGAAGTATATATTTGTCAAGATGCCGTTATTTAACTTGTACTAGTTCTGGCTTTCAAAAACCGTGCGGGTACCAGTACTGTTTGAAACAGCACTGAGTGCTATATAGATTCCAGTTCCCAGTGCCAAAGTTAAACACCTGTTCTCTGCATATGGGCAAATGTTAAGTGATCAATGTCGGAAACCTACTGTCAGCAACATGAAAGTGCTAACCATCCTGGTGTTCAACAGCAGCAGTAACAAACAGTAGGACAGTACAGTCATAAAGTTGCTTCAAGAAGCTGGATATAATGTACTACACTTACTGTGTCTGAATTATGAAAGCATGCTTTAAATGTGTATATACACTGTGTACATGTTCCTTAACAAATATTCACATCTGCTCATCTGTGTATAGTTTCTAAAATTGTTTTTAGTGTTAAACGTCTGCTTTGTAAATATTTTGATTTAATTAAAGAGCATTTTTCCTTGCTCAGCCACTGTGATTGCAGTGTGTTTTGCTTTACTAACAGGCTTCCTGCTTTATGATAAAGTTCTATTTAAGACAATCTTGCCTCAACACCTTGTGTATCAATGGTTAGGTGTCATGATGACAAATATCTACATGTGGATGCTGTAGGGGGTCTTTAAGGGTATAGTATGATTCACAGACAAGAGGTCAGAGATTAGGTCATATAAGGAGGGCCTTATAGGCAGATGAGCCGGCTAATCCCACATCTGGCAAGTGTATTCTGGAATTAAGCAAAGACAAGTCCTTGGTCATGTAGGTCCTTAAGTCCCATCTTTCTTTTCTTACATAGCCCAGCTGGATAGGTACAAGGCTGACATAATGCTGTAGCAACTAAACTCCTTTTACAGGGATAGAGAGAGACAGAAAAATGTCAAAACCCAAAGGGTGTCTGGCTGCTGTTACTTATAGGTCTCAGCGGTAACTCTGGGACACTGGTGATGCTGTAGTCCATGAGAAAAAGTATGCTTTGTGGTACTAGTAAAAACAGAAAACTCATCTGAAAAAAAAATCACCGGGTTCTAATGGTCACGAATGGAATTTTGACTTTTTCTGTCACTGAAAAATCAGTGTCCCTGCTGATACTCATTCATTCTTGTCACCACACATCATGCTTCAACACTAAGATATATTATCGTATCACATGCATTGTGTATTACCTCATACATGTTCACAACTGCTTGCTGCTATCTATACATAATTACAGGCCTCCCTTGAAGTTGCCTAACTAACTGCCAAGCTTCTGGCACCTAGCTTGTTTGGGAACATGCCACAAATCCATTAAAACAAATATAACAAACTGGGCGAGTTGTTCCTGCAAATAAATATGTAGTCACAAAACCAAAAAAACACACGTCTGGAAGCCCAAAACAGCCACTTGCTCACAGTTTCAGCTCTCTGTATAAAATTACAGGCCCCATGAAGCTGCCTTCCTAACAGCCTGTCTCCTAAAGTGCACAATGCAATAACACAATAAAACTGGCAGTGAACCAAATCAAATAAAAAAAAAACTGAGAGCTCTTCCTGCAAATATGCAAAAATCAGTAATGCATTCTGTTGAATGCTGTAAAACCATATAAAAGCTAATTTATTTCATGCAAGGTCAATTATAAAAATTGTAATATAATTAGAGGTGCAGATCTTGTTCAATATAGCCATGATTTTCTTCTGAGATCCACTGTGAGGTCAACATTCCCACGCAAAGATGTTAAAATAGCATTGTAACTTAACAGACATCTTTGCATTTACAGATTTACAAAAGGAGCAGATACTGAAAAATGACCCAGAAAAAAGTATGATATAAATACGGGTAATTTAAAATACAATTGGGTCAACCACATTTTCCTGCTCTAATTCAAAGATTTCAGTGACAGCAAAAAAAAACGTACCTGTGCACACCTTCCAAGTTCTATTCTACTGAGGTACTTAAAGATGTGAAAGGCCAGCTCATAAGGCAGATCAATATCAAAGAAAGGGATTTCATTTATTTCATTCTGTAAAGAAATAATCATTGAATCACAAGTTGGAAACTTCAGAGATAACTTATATAACTTCTCACATTTTCCCATGTCTTGTTTGTTACATATTTGTGCTTACTTTGTAAACATTTATGGCTATATCATCTTACAAAATGCTGGTTTATAGCCCTCAGAACAGATAATCATACATAGCTTTTGGAAATTACCAGTAAGAGATGATTATTCTTCATTTTAAGTCAAGTCAAAGAACACAAAGAAATTCCTGGTACTGGTAAATCAGACTTTTTGTCCTGCACTCTTTGAAGGAGAAAAAAAATACACACTAGCTATCCACATCAGAAGATATCACTTTCTATAATAATCTATTCTTTTTTTTTTTGTTCTGTCATCCTACCAAGGCACCCTGAATTTACAAACCAAATGTGGGTTATCAGTATACAGCAATCTGCATCCAAGAAACAAGTATGAAGGCTTATACCCACTGTCTATGGGTGGACTTCACTGCTTGAGTAGAATGTCAGGAAGTATCTTCCCCCTGGAAAAGTGTCAATACAGCGGCAGAACAACAAATTTACAATACAGTAAAAGGCTGCAATCACAAGCTTCCACCTGACTGTGTCCTCATTACCAGTTATTTGAACTTTACAACTAGATTCTCAGAAGGCTTCAGCTGCATCTTGAAAATTAGTATGCACTTCAGCGCAGACTTCCAAATATGTAATTTCAAAAAGGTTTCAGTGCTCGTGCATCAGACATGCTTCAGTGCCAAAATTTTTAGTGGATTCCCTGGCAAAATTCTTCAAAATCAAGCCAATACACCACAAGTACCAACTTCCAGATAAGACCAATAATCAAATGGGTCACAGTACCAAATTTTTCATTTTCAGCCCTGTAAATAGTTTTCAGGTAGGCCCAGGGTAATATGCTCCAAATGGACCTTCAAGCACCAAGATGACTTCTTTAATATTTGTTTTGTCTTTTTTAGTCAACACCTAAATTAACCTCCGTCTCTCTAGCCACCTGAATCACCAGTGGCCTTATTCTTTACAGAACACTGGCAACTTGAATCAAACATCATACCATGGGAGGGTTCCACTTTTCTAGGGTGATGTTCCCTTTGGCTTCTACCTACTGAGGTTCCTTCCATTTAGCACAACAGTGAACTGTCCCTTTAGTCAGAGTCCTGTCATGCAGAATATAGCCATAACCTGGGCCAGATGTACAATAAATTGCACACTATATTAAGAGAAAAAAAAAACAGCATAAGAAAAACCACAACAATAATAACAAGAAACAATAATAGTATTCTAGTGCCCAAGATAAGAAACGGTCAACTAAGGTGTCCTACAGGTGATCCTTTTGGTAATATAAAGCAAAGTAAAGTATACTCAGACCATAGTCAAATTGAAACCATAATAATAATAAATGAAAATAAAATCTAATATTAAGAAGAATGTGTGATTCTGCTAATAAACTAAAAAACTGCAAAAATCAGAGGTCAAAATGAAGAAAAAGCTGGACGAGTATGAGACTGCCCAAGAAGAGCTGTTTCAAAAAAATGGTTGCGTTAGAGGACAGAGCACACAGAGAAAACCCAAGATTTTCCATGTACCAGAGAAACTATAAGGAATAGAATGTACTAATTTTATGAAAGCACAAATAAGTAACTGGATTGGTATTCAACAGCAGGATTTATTAACTGAAAAGGCTCAAACATGTGCAAGCTCCAAGAAAGCAGCCAAGACCTGTACTAGAAAAGGTGCAAATATCGCAGCAAAAACAGTTGATCCTGACAAAACTGTGGCAGAAGGGCAAAGTATTAAAAATTAGAAATAGTAGAGTGGTTGCAGAAATGATTATTCACCATACACTAGGCAGAAGAGAAGCACATTTATCTTGGCAATGAGAGAATGCTGAGAGACAGGCGTGACATTCAAGTTGCTGTATCCAGCTGTCTTCAGAATATTTTCTTCTTCAAAGATCAAAGTCATTTTTTGATGGAGAACAGGTCAACGAGGAAATACAAACATTTGCCTGACAAAAAGTGAACCACCACAGAAGGGGACTCTCTTTCTCATTCTTCTGATAATAAAGCCCATAGAGAGACTTTGCCAGTGAAACCTTTCCCAATGTTACAAAGGGAAATGCTTGAGAGACAGAAAAAAGAACAGGAGTTGACTAGAAGAATCAGGAGTATCTTAAACCTGAACAGGAGTCAGGGGTTGGAAGAGATGAACAGTAAGAACACCAGCAACACTGAAATTAGTGAATACATGTGAAACTACAAAGTGTCAATCACATTTGTGAAGCATGGCTTTACAAGAAAAAGTGGCTGAGAAAGACTGGACTTTTGTTGATTTTGTTAAATATGGAGGGGCTGAAAGATTTATATACCACTTTTACCACTTTACATCACTGATGTTTGGAAGGACACTAAAAGGAAAGAAAAAGAGCAACTAAGTAAAACTATTTTTGTTCTTAACATTATTTGTATAAAACATTTCATGATATACATTGCTTGTTATACAGTGCAGTATTTTCAGTGACTGCTGAATGTGATAAAGATACTAAAGTAAACAAATACTTTTTTAGTTTTAAGAACTGTACGCATTACAATGTAAAAAGGGAAGAAAGGCTTGACAAAAGCATGCTCAAGTTAATAAGCTCTAATCTTGGGAAGTTGGGATGGGGTGTAAAAGTGCACAGATTATAATATATGTAGAGCTGAGATGTTTTCTCTTACTTTGGTATATGTAAACATCTGGTTTATTGCCCTTGACTTAACCTAATAACAAGTTTCTTGTATAAGCAAGTGTGCTATAAAAAAGAAACCACTGTACAGTGCACATAAAGAAAAACTTTTCTTAAGCAAATAAATGTTCAGTGTGAGTTGAGAAGTCTACAGCTGGAGGTAGCTGATCATTCTCTCCCTATGTTTCCATGGAAATAAGCTGACTGCAAGTTCAGGCAATAAATCTTGAGAGCTCTGGACATTGCTGAGAGAAATGTAAAAGTAAAAGGTATAATGGCAAGCAGCTTAGTAAAATATAAAGTTTGAAGTTAATGAAAGTGAATAAAAGAGAATAGTTTTCCTGGTACCTCAATAAATCAATGCATGTACTAGAACCACGTATAATTTAGTTTTATTTAAAGATATGCAGTGCATCTTTTCTTAAGACTAAAAATTAATGTTTTCTGAAAGCACACAAGCTTTTTTTCACATCCGGGGGGGGGGGGGACAGCAACAAGTTTAAGTAGGAGCACAAGCTGTAACGTGCACTTTAACATGGATAACCTTAATTTAGGTTACATAATATCTGTTGGTGCAGTTGCTAAGTCAGGACAATCATTCCTATCATGAGGGTTAAACTTCATTATTTTAAGATGTATATACTTTTTTGTGTTTGTTTTAAGTTAATAGGTGATGGATATATTTCGGGAATGTTTGTTTGTTTGCTTGCTTTTTAGGGGTTTTCATTAAAACAAGAAGTCTTGTAAAATGTAACATAAGTTCAAATGGAGATAAGTAACAACTGTATAATGGATCAAACTGCAAAACATTAGTGGATGCATGTAATATAAAAGCTAGAAACAGACATTTAAAAACAAGACATACATAATAGATGGGTATAATAACTTCTTATCATAAGGGCTACACTATCCATATTATTTTGGAATGTGAATGGCCACATACATACAGCAAAAAAGTAAGAATATTGAATTATATTAAGAAATGCAAAGAACAAACAGCAATGCTATGGAAGACACATTTAGAAAAAAAAGGCACATGAATTTAATAAAGAAAGAAATTCAGATAGACAGTCAGCAGAATATCAGTGACAAAGGAAAAGGGGAGTACTTATACTAATTGCTAGAGGAGCTCTAATAGTGATGGAAGAGGGAAAATATAATAATAATGGATATGTGGGGCTTCTGGCAAGGGAGAAGAATTATGCTGGCATGTATTTATATTCCACCAAAATCTGCTATTATGCAGTTTAAGAAAATTTGGTGGAGGAATAATTGGATTTTAGCAGGGAATATCACTTATAGTTGGGAAATGGAAATTGATTCGTAATAGTGAGGATGTATCTGAGTGACCTTTTTTAAAAATATAACAAAAGAGGGTGGATTTCTGAAGATATTTATGAAAATATGTTGTATGGAAAACATGACTTTGGTAGAAGAAATTCAGAGAATGTATGTATTACTCTCCAATGTACAATAACTGGGTTATAGAAAGAAACTGTACTTCACAGGAACATGTGCATTTAATGTGCATTTAATTGAATACTTCAACACATCCAATAAATATTTCAGATCTTGTGTCAACAGCAATTAAGACAAAGATGCAGGGTAATGAAGTAAAAATGATACATTGGCTCTTCTCCATCCTACCTATGAAAAAGAAAGGAATTTAAGGAAGGGGAAATTATTCGAGAGTTACTAGTGGAGATAGTATTTTTTTCATATGTTATAGCTAGTGCTTGGGATAAAATGAAAGAAGGGTTTAAAATAGGGTATAAATAAAAGAAAAAGAGATATGGTTAAGAAGCAACATGAATTATTTAGAGAGGCTGACAAAGGTTAAAGTATTGCAAAGTGCGAATGAGAAAATAAGGGAGTCCCTGAATAATATGCACGAGCTTAGAAAGATTACTCTTAAGCAACTTTTTTTTTTTTTTACAACTTTAGAGCACAAAAACTTTTAGCACAATGACGTAAGCAACAGAAAGTAGAAAGGTTGTTGCCAAACTTAGGGAGACTATAACAAGAACAATAGCCAGTGATCCTGCAAAAGTATTAGAGATATTTTGGAAATTTTATGAAAATTTGTATGAAGTAGAGAAATTATTAAATCAAAAAAAGAGCATGCATGGAAACATTTATGGAACAGTTAAGTATGACAAGGTCAAAGGTAGATGAGACTCAACAATTAATGGTTAATATAGGAGGAGATAAGATAAAATCGGTGATGTACAATCAATCTGCAGGTAAGTCTCCATAAATAGATGGTATTCCTGTGGGTGTTTGGAAGCTAGGAGAGAAGAAACTCGAAGATCTTAAAGTTTTTGTTTAACATTATTTTAAAAGGAGAAGAAACAACAACATCCTGGACAGAAGCTGTGGCTGGTGTAATACCTAAACATGTTAAAGACCCATCAGGCCCAGCTTCATACAGGTTCATTTCAATTTTAAAGCATGCTCATAATGTGATTTATCCATAACAGCAAAGGTGTTGCATTGCTAAAATTGACAGATATGGATCAATGTGTTTTTTGAACAGCAGGCAAATATTTGACAATATTAACAGAACAATGATGAGCCAGATGGAAGCAGACTGTAAGAAAATATTGCTATTGCTAGTGGGTCTTGATGCAGAGAAAGTATTCAACAAAGTAAGCTGTGTGCATTGCTTGATGCAATGTTGCTGTCTTTTGGCTTTTCCCAGTTAGGGGTCGCCACAATGGAACTCCAGTCCGCTAATGATTGGCAGTAGATTTTGACGAATGCTGCGGTGCCAGCTCGACGTTCAACCTTCAACGAAGACACGCCCATTTATGCATGTCTTTCGAACGCCCACCCAACTGCAGGGAGGACACGCAGACTCCACACAGAAGGCACTCCCCGCACTACAGCCGAGAATCGAATGGGAGAACCTCTTGCTGTGAGGCAACAACACTACCGCTGTACCACCGCGGATGTCAAGGCTAATTAGGAGGATGCATGAGGGATCGTAGGCAAAAATTAAAGTGAGAGGGCTCCTCTCTGATAAGGTGAATGAACAGAGGAGCCAGATAGGGGTGTCCTCTTTTCCCTTTATTTGCATTATATTTGAGCCATTAGAAAATAAGGGACTCAGAAATTCAAGGATATAATTGGTATGGGCATCAAGAAAAGTTGACTTTATTTGTAGACAATACTACTTTGCACTTGGTAAAACCAGAAAATGACATTTCAGTATTGTGGAACACTTTGAGACAGTCTTTTTGGATATAAAATTAATGAAGATAAAAAACACAGGCTATGAGTGTAAACTATATACTCACACATGAATTGGTTCAGCAATACCCATATTTATGGGAGAAGATAAAATGAAGTATTTAGGAGTATGGATTAAAAAAAGGATTCTGTTATGGCAGCTAAGGAAGTGTAGGAAGAAACTAAACAAATGGTAATACAACAAATTGAGAAACTGGAAGCTCTTGTTTTTTTGGATATAGGTAGAACTATATTTATCAGTTACTTATTTATTTGACATTTGTTTACCGGGAAAAGTCCGACTGGGCCAGAAAGTGCCTATTTTCAGAGGATTCCTGGGGATAAAATTCCACAATCACAATCTTTCAAAAATCAGTTACAAATATTTTAAATCACAAAGTTTCACGTTCCACTACAAAACATAGAGGAGTGAATAAATGTTGTAATAGTAGAATGTGATAGAAAACAATAACATGAGTTGGAGAAAATATGTGAGGAAAATCTCAGTCATATTTGTTACACAGATTGGTATGCAATAAATGAGACCTGAGACAAGGAAAGGAGTGGAGTAGGAGGTTGGAGAGGGTTGTAAGGTGTGACTTAGGCTGAAAGAGGTGAGTGAAGTATAGTGAGTAAGTTCAGCCAGTATTGGCACAGCAGCAGGTCCATGATTTTGTAAAGTATTCTTTTAGGGAGCATTTAAAGGTGGGTAGGTTATACAAGCAGTGAAAATATGTTTAGTCCCTTTAGTTTCATATACAGGTCAGGCATATTTTTATCAACCAAAGAAGTTGTGGACAATAGTTAATAAAGAGCTGAAGGATTATCTGGGAGTGGAAAAGGGCAAGGGTCAAGTGGGATAAACTGAACCTTCCAAACATAACATGTTTAGGATTATCTGATGGAAGGGATATTTTAAAGCAACACAGTTAAGGCTCACAAACATAACACAAGCAGAACGATATAATTCAAAGTAGAAAGGGATGATGATTTAGCAGGCAGGAATTCAAGAAATAATGAGAGAATGGGATTTTGGATGCAGATCCTTAACAAGAACAATAGCCATACAGAATATTATATTCCTAAAAGTAGCAGAAAGTATTCTGAGAACTAAGTCAACATGAGACTGAAGAAAGGATATTTTGCCACTATGGATGACTGCAATTAGGGGCACAGAGAATAGACAAGAAGGGGGTTGGAATTTACTGAAGAAAACTGATAAAAGAACCAAGATACTGGGAGCAAACAACTACAGAGGGAAAGGTAATAGAATGAGTAAAGGCCAAGAAGACATTTGGACTGCAGGCTAGAGACTGCTTCACTGTTAGGGACTGATATCAGAATACAGGCAGGCATTAAAAATTCCCTGCAGAATACTCTGTCAGAATTATTAGGCGAGCAAATGGGTGTAACTAAGGAAATTATTTTTGTAGCTGGGATACAATATCTGAATTGTCTACAGATACTAATGCCTTGTTACACTTAATTCTGTTGGCTGCCAAAAATGCAATTAATAAAAAATGGAATCAAAGTCTAAACCAACTGTATCTGAAGTATTGAACATTGTAACAGAGATAAAAGAACTGTAAATGGGATCTTTAGTAAAGGGAAGGAGCAAACTGAATAGAAAGAAACAGAGATTGTGGGAACAATACATGCAGAACAATGTTTTGGAGGAGGAGTGAGGTTTTAAGGGAAGGCAGGAATTAATCAATACATTTGTGCAATTTTGGATTGATGATAATTATAAAAAAGAATATATCTGGTGTATAATGTTATCAAATGGGAATATGTTCATATGGTTTGTTTTCTTTTATACACATGTATGTTTGCCTATGTCTAAAGTTATAATTCAATAAAGGTGTTAAACACACTGGTGAGCTCCTCCAGGGTCTTCCAATACTCAAAAACAGTCAGTCAACCAGGAGAACAGCCAGAGCTACTTATATATTATCTCTCATCACAGAATTCAGAGAGGCAAGGTCCCAGTGTGGCGAACTACTGACCAGGCTTCCTCTAGAGAGAGGTGGAAAAACTGATAGCTCCAAATCCTGAACTGCCAATGACAGAACATTGTAATAAAAATGAAAACCACCAGTGGCTATAATACCAAGAGGTTTTATGCCCAAGATGAAAAAGAAATCTATCGGGAGTGGAGTGGTTTGGCACAACCCATACACCCAACAAACGTATATACACTAACTCTGAGATCGCCATGCGAGAATATTCTGAGAAATGGCCATCTCAGACTTAGCATATGTAAGCCCATTTTTGGGCCATTCAGTCTTTCTATTTTGGTACTCACTCTAGTGGGTCCAGACATTTCAAATGGTTACCAAACTCACTGACTGATTCAATAACCACTGAAGGTGAGAATGTAGAAGAATCCCCTATTGAAGAACCTGGCATACTTCTACTAGTAGAAGAAGGCATCATGCAGACAAAGAATAGCAAAAGCAGTCCAAACAGCAAACAGAATAACTATAACTGGTTAACAGGTAGTACTATGACACCAAAACTACAGAAGCAAGAGACACAAGATAAAAGACCTAAAATACTAACTCAAAGACTACTAAAAATCACAAAGCATAAATTAGTTAACATTGCCCAAGCCTGACAACTAAAGACATCAAGAAACCTGGAGCACAAAAACAGCAAAGGAAACCGTTCCAAAATGGAAAAAAGATCAACAAGTCAAATGGTATTATCCCAAAAGGCAGCATGCCCTAACTACAGGGGGAAAATGCCTGCAAACAAAAGCAATATTTATAATAAAAGAAGCCCAACATGAGCAGCACAGAAGGTTGCTGACATAGACTCAGAACCTTTAAATCAAAAGAGGAAAAAGAAAAACTTCCTACAGCAAAAATGTTTAAAGCTGCCCAGCCCCACCACAAACCAAAATGAAAAATTTAAGCAGGAAGAAACAGGAAAAAGGAGGCGACAGGAGCAAGTATCATGGGAGAGAGAGATACTTGTATTGCTTAGGAAATTATATCTTGTAAGTGCAAAATGTGTAGTGCATAGAATCCTAGCTTTTAATGAACACTGAATCTCTTTAATATATATAATGTTAACTAACAAGTATGACTTACTTTGTTCTTTTGTACTTAATCTTCAAAAAAGTTAAAAGGCAATTTCTGTGCATGAGAGCAATAACATTACTGACTGACTACTGCACAAAGACTGATCTTTTAGGCCCCCTTTCAGCCAGGACACAAGAAGCAAGGGAAAGATAAAGTCATAGTAAACTTTATTGTCATTTAGAACTACACATGTGTAGCCTAAATGAAATTTCGTGCATCAGCTCAATTTTTGAAATTACAAAGGAAAGTGAAACAACATATACAAGTAGAGGAATAAACATAACTAACAAATACAATACTACTCCTAATACACACCAGAAAAAGCAGAGACAATTACCAACATTCATATATGAAAAGAATACCCTCCCCTGAGTTAAATTAACTACCCTAGTAAAAGTAATACAAAACACAATACAGATTGAAATGCCTAAGTTATTTGTCTAATATTGTACTTGAATGAGTTAAATAATACTGACTACGGATATAATAAATAAATATTGCACTTGGAATATATGTAAGAATATATTGCACAAATAAATAAAAATTGACTTATGTGTCCAGACCCCTGGGACTAGTGCCTGAGTTCAGAAGTCTAATCACTGTAGGGTAGAAAATGTTATTGAATACTGTAACCCTGCAGCGGATGCTGTGATATCTCCTGCCCGTTGTCAGACGCTTAAATAGTCCATGCGCAGAAAGCGTGTTGTTCTGTATTATTTCAGTGGCCTTTCAGATGCTTCTTACAGAATAAAGATATAGTATTGATGGAAAACTTGAACCTGTTACCTTCTCTGCAACCCTCACCACTATTTGTATTGCCCTCCTTTCTGTAACTGTGCAGCTTCCAAACCACACTGTGAAGCTGCAGGTGAGGATGCTCTCTACTGCATCTCTATAGAAGGTGGAGAGAATATGAGGAGGAAGCTTGGCTTTTTTCAGCCTTCTTAAAAAGTGGAGGCATTGGTGTGCTTTCTTGACCAGTAGGCAAAGGCTATGGGCAAACAAAACTGACAACAGCCATGTGGGGTGGTATTTTGCCACCTTCCAAAATGCATCTCCTCCCTCATATGTGTGGCATCCCCACCCCAGACAGTATATCATTTTACTACAAAAAGATAAATACTTTTGACATAACAAGTTTCAAGATCATGGCAAATGGTGGAACCCAAAGTCTGTGTAAGACTTGTCCTTCAGCCATTATGCACTTGCTGTAACATCAGTGAGCAGCTATGGTTTGTAGCAGCTATCTGTTACAGCTGTACAAGATGAAAACATGAGCTATAAATTCCACAGTCAGAGGGAACATTTACAGGGAAATCAAAACCTTGCATGTGGACACAGCTAAAATGTACAGCATGCTGATGTCACTAAGTGGATTTTCTGAGAATGGGTGACAGATAACATCAGTCAGCACTAATAATCCTTACAGTTACAGACTTCTTTTACTTCACAGAAACAGGTCAATTTACTTAGTTTTCTATTAACTTTTAAGTTATTTCAACTAGTCCTTTTATCCTAAGAATGAGAACGACATCCACATGTATGACTTGCACAGCATGCCACACTGCCTTTGTTGTGCTATATACAGCATCATTTTTAACTACTGTGCTGTTAGCTGCAAGCTGGCCAATTCCACAATAAATAAAAACTCACTAACCTCATATAAAAATAATCCTTCCATCCATTTGCAACCCCTTTTTCCAATTTTTGCACAAGGTTGGGATGTCACTTCAACAATAACAATCATGTAGAGCCAAGGTGCCCACAGTGGAGTGGCTAGCCCAGCCTCAGGCATTCTTACACACACACACACACACACACACACACACACACACACACACACACACACACACACACACACACACACACATACTCACACCCATGGCCATTTTAGCGTGTCCAATCCACCTACTACATGTCTTTGGAATGTGGAAGGAAACCAGAGCACCAGCAGGAAACCCACGCAAACACAGGGAGTACATGCAGACTCCATACAGAAAGCACTTCAGCTGGGAAAAGAGCCAGGGAATCTCTTGCTGTGAGGCAACAGCTCTATCTACTATACCACTGTGCAATCTTTGCTAGCAGTTTCTGTTTTGCTTTACCCTACATCGGCTGCTAGCAATTTCTATTTTACTTTACTCTAAGATGCTTCGATCATGAACTTTGCTTCTCTTCTTGCTCCATTTCAGAGACAAAAGCCATCCCACTTTTTGGCATCACGAAGATGGGATGCACAACTCAGCAGCATGCAAGCATGACTGCAAAGTTCTACTGCAGAATTAGATTTTAATGTCTCTGCTCATTTTAATTAAAAAAAAAAAAAAAAAAAAACATGTTTGGCAATTGCCCAAAGAATTATTACAGAGCAAAACTGTGTTACCATGAGGTGTACTAATTCCACGTGATACTTAAGCAAATAAAAAGGCCATTGAGACATTTAGAAATTACCGTTTAACAAAATATAAAATGATAAACCCTTATAAATAATCCTTTTTTTATTTAAATTCTAATATATCTGACTGCAAAAAAATAATTTTTTTTTAAAAAGTACATGCAGTGACACACACGTTATTTGCCTGTCTTCACCATGGTAGCAATCAACAGTAGGTGTGTAGCAGGTGGAAAGAGATCATCACAAGAAACTCACAAAGACGTGAAAAATAAAGATCAGTAACAAACCTCAGACTTTAAAGTTGTTTGGCTCTTACCACAAATACTTCAGTGTCCCCTCAAAAATGAGCATTGAACATGGATGAAAAAGTTGGGACCATGAACAATACTTCTTATGAATTATGGATTGGGGGGGGGGGGTAACCCTGAACAATAAACATGGACTTATGAGGTGGGAAGGAGTGACACTGGATAAATTTAGTAAGTATAAATTCTGGAAGTGCTCTGGTAGACCAGGGAAAACAAGCAATGAGGTGGGAGAGGGAGCAGTTCATAAGGTGAAGTCCCAGAGATAACATTCAGCGCATGTGCTGTAAAAATGCTGACGTTTACTGAAGTTACAAGAAAGTCTTTTCCACATTTAAACACAGGCTATCAACTTGAGTATAACTTTCAGAATACTCATCAAATACAAGTCTGCATCACAAATCTAATATGTCATTTACACCATTAAATCATAAAAGCTGATTTTGTACTGACTGTGCAAAATGACATTTCTTGTCTAAATTTGCCTGTAGGGACAGAAGTGTGTAAGGAAACGGCAGTTTTTCTTGAGTTTCAGTGCTACAGATGGCAGTCTCCCAAAACAGTCCAAAATCTTTTTATTTTAATATGTTTACCACAACAAAATCACAGACAATTTGCATGTAAAAAATATTTTGAGACAAACAGTCAAACTACTCATTTTAGGGACCCATTACCACTTTACACAAACAGCTGTCAAAACTACCAAATATTATTCTGAAAGCTAAAAATATATTATGGCTCTGCTACTATGGATAATCTCCCATCCAACTACTTAAAATAGTTAGGAATTAGTCTTTTTTTTTGAGGTTAGCAACAAGCAAAATGTAGAAAATTGTAGTTCAATTTCTATCCTAGGTCTACTTTTCAAATTATTTGAAAAGACAGTACATTCCCATCTAGCTAATTACTAAACTGCAAATAAAAAGATAAAGTAAAAAAGTACAGTTTTGTACCTACCATAAATGTAGATGTTCGAGTGTACACCCTGCTGCAGTCATCACACTTGGGTTATCCTGTCGTCAGGCGGTCCCGCAGTCGGCCGGAATTCAAAAGTCTTGGTCTGGCGTCGGTTGCTATCACTTCTTCCCTGACGTCAGTGCGCCAGGGGTATAGTTAATGCAACCAACGCCATTTTCTTCAGTTTTTCTTGCCCCAGATGTCAGGTGCCCCCAAAAAGATGGTCAGTAATTAGTACCAAATTGAGTAAACTTTGCACAAACACAAAATCCCTTCAGCTATAAGCAAATACATCAGGAAGGTATTGAAGAGATTTAGCCAGTAGATCAGAGGGGATGGAGGGAGGGTAACCTGGACTGCAGCAGGGTGTACACTCGAACATCTACATTTATGGTAGGTACAAAACTGTACTATGTTCATCGGGTTACCCTGCTGCAGTCATCACACTTGGGTTGAATCCCAAAGCTAAGGATGGGTGGAGGGTATCATAGAGGATTAGAGGAGGCTAGAAGGCCCTGCAGAACTGCAGTGGCGAAGCCCGCCCTAGTCTTAGAGTACAGTGGAAAGTGATAGTGTTTGGTAAAGGTGTGTACTGAACTCCAAGTTGCAGCTTCCAAAATATCCTTGGTTGGAACCCCCCTGAGAAAGGCTGTAGAAGTAGCTGTTGCCCTGGTAGAATGGGGCCTAATCATAGCAGGAACTGGTTTTCCATGATGGGTATAGCAGAAACGTATGCAATGACCTATCCATTTGGAAATGGTTTGCTTTGATATAGCCTTCCCTTGAGAAGCTGTAGCATAGGATACAAAGAGCTGGTCAGATTTTCTGAAAGCCTTAGTTTTGTCCAAGTAGTAACGAAGTTGCCTGTGAATGTCCAAGGAATGCAGGAGTCTCTCACCTTTGTTCTGTGGATTTGGGAAGAAGGTGGGTAAGTGGATGGTTTGATTTAAAGCCACACTGGAAACCACCTTAGGCATAAAGGAAGGATTAGTTTGTAGAGAAACTCTGTCTTGATGAAAAATGAGGAAAGGTTCCACTGCCATTAGTGCCTATAGCTCTGAGACTCTTCTAGCTGAAGTTATTGCTAGCAGCAGGGCAGTCTTCCATGATAGGATCTGAAGATCTGCAGAGAAAGCTGGTTCAAAGGGAGGTAGCGTTAGTTTTTCCAGAACAAAATTGAGGTCCCATGTTGGTGTAGGTGCTCTCCTGGGTGGTCTAATGTTTTTTGTCCCTCTGAAGAACTGCCTTAGAAGTGGATGCGAAAATAAGGGTGGATCCGTGTTGTAGTGGGCTGAAATAGCTGAAACATGGATTTTAATGGAGGAGAAAGAAAGTCCTTTGTGCAACATCTCAGTTAAATACTGTAGAATGTGAGGCATGTGAGGCTGAATTGTGTCTTGGCCTTTAGCTTGGTTCCCGGCACAAAACCTTTTCCACTTGTCCGAATAAGCCTTCCTGGTGCTTGGCCTCCTAGCTTCCAGAATAACATCCATAACTGCTTGTGAAAGAGGAGCTGGCTGGATGCTTAGTTGATATGCCATGCAGCCAGACTTAAGGTTTTGAGCTGGCTGTAAAGAATCTGATTGTTTTGTTGTGTGAGCAAATGGGAAATTTGTGGTAATATCCATGGTGGGCCGTGGGTCATATTCCTCAATAGCGGGTATCAGTGCTGGCGTGGCCAGTCTGGGGCTATGAGAATCAGTCGTGGTCTCTCCTTTTTGACTTTCAGAAGTACCTTTGTGAGGAGAGGCAATGGAGGGAAGGCATGTACTGTCAGGTTTTTCCAACTGAAAGAGAGTGCGTCCACTTTCCAAGCTTGATGGTGAAGTGTCCTTGTACAAAATTTTGTTAGTTGATAGTTTTGAGGACTGGCAAACAGGTCTATGTCTAGAAGGCCCCATTTTTGAGTTATCATTGTAAATACTTGTGGATCTAGTTTCCATTCGTGGGGATCCATGATGTTTCTGCTGAGGTCGTCTGCCAATGTATTCTTCTGTCCTGGCAGGAATTGAGCTTGTAACGGAACTTGGTAAGCCAGAGCTGTGTTCCATAAGATCATTGCTTGCCTGCATAGAGGGTAGGAGTGAGTACCCCCTTGTTTGTTTATGTACCACATTACTGTGGTGTTGTCTGTCTTTATTGTAAGTTGTCCTGGATGTAATAGATCCTTGATGGCTGTCAGAGCTTTCTGTACAACTAGCATCTCTTTTTGATTGATGTGCAGATTCCTTTGATCTGCAGTCCATATGCCTTAAATGCACTGTCCTGCCATGTGTGCCCCCCAGGCGTAATCTGATGCATCTGTTGTGATAGTTTGCCTGGCTGGGGGCAAGGTGAAAGGCTGACCCTTGTTGAGGTGACATGCCTGTGACCACCATAGAAACTCCTGTTGTAGGCAGGGAATGACAGATATCATTGTGTCCAAGCTGTGGCTGTGTTGAGACTATACCCTTTTTAGGTACCACTGTAATTTCCTCATAAGCAGCTTTGCAAATGGTATTAGTAGCATGCAAGATGCCATGAAGCCCAAGGCCTGCAGAATTTTTCTTGCAGTTAATTGGGTCTTTGTTGCCATTGTTATGAAATACTGAGTCAGTTGTAGTTGTTTGTCTGGCATCAGATAAGCCTTCTGGGCCGTTGTATTCAAGCTGGCACCCAGGAATGTCATATTTTGTGAGGGTACTAGTTTTGACTTATTTTCATTTATTGTGTACCCCAGGCAATTTAGTAGATGTATTACAAAAGTCAGATGATGTAAGAGAATGTCCTTGCTTTCTGCTTGGATGAGGCAGTCGTCCAGGTATGGGTATATTTGAATTCCTCTTTGTCTACAGTATGCAATTACTGGTGTCAGGCATTTTGTGAAGACTCTGGGCGCAGTAGATAAGCCAAAGGGCAGTGCAGAGAATTGGTAATGGGCAGAACCTGCAATGAAACGGAGGTATCTTCTGCAACTTTGTCTGATAGGGACATGCAGGTATGCCTCCTTGAGGTCCAACGTTACTAGCCATGTTTTCTTGCCCAACATGGGAAGAAGCTGCTGTAGTGTTAGCATCTTGAATTTGGGTACTTGTAAGAAGGTGTTTAGAATTGAAAGGTCCAGAATTGGTCTCCAGGCATTATCCTTTCTGGGTACTAGAAAGAGCCTTGAGTAAAATCCTTGGCCTTGCTCTCGAGTAGGTACCAGTTGAATGGCTCTCATGTCCATGAGAGCTGTAATTTGTTTTTGTGCCTCTGCCCATTGATTCTGTGGCAGGTTTGGCATTCCTCTTTTCATTGGCAAGGTGTGAAAATGGAATCTGTATCCTCGTAAAATTATGTCTAGGACCCATTTGTCCTTTGTGACAATGTGCCAGTTGTCTGAAAAAAGTGTGAGTTTTCCTCCCAAGGGGGCTGCCAAGAGAGTGTTGCTTGGCCAGATGAGGTGCAAGTCATTGAGTTTGCTTTCTGGTAGATTGGGACCTGTCTTCTCCTCCCTTCTGTGTCGTAGTGCCCCATTGGCGAGGTTTGTACTGGGCTTGTGGTTGTCCTCTGCCTCTTGGAGGTCTGTATTTACCCCTCTGTGGTCTGTCAGTAGCTGGAAAGGACCAATTTTTTGTTGGCCAGTTTCTGCTGAAGCGAGGGGGCTGTACCTGTAGGAAATCTTTGACTGTCTGCATAGATTTTGCCTTATCCTCCATTTTCTTTAAGACTTCTTCTGCTTTAACTCCAAAAAGAACATCCTGCTGTAAGGGAGCATCTAGAAGTTTTGCTTTAACATGATCAGGCAGAGTTTGTTCCTTTAACCAAGCATGCCTACGTATAACAGACCCAGTGACAGCTGCTCTGCAGGAGGCCTCCAAAGAATCAAACCCACATTGTAAGGTATGTTTGCCCACCTGTTCAGTGGCATGCAACAGATCCTGCATTTCTTTCAATTCAGATTGTTGAGGGAGAGTGGTCATTCTTTGCTTTAACTGAGAGATTAGAAATTGCTGATACTTAAGCATGTGAAACTGGCAATTTAGTGCCTTCATAGCTAGAGTGGCTGAGGTGTAAACCTTTTTCCCCCATCTGTCTAGTGCTCTGGAATCCCTCTCAGAAGGTACAGACTTTTTAGCCATAGAAGCCTTAGCCCCCTTGGGACCCTGGCAGATTGTCTCTGGGTCAGCAACAGGGCTTTTGTAAAGAAATTTGTGGGAATCAGGCACTCTATAGTATCTGTCAGGCTTAGCCGGAGCAGGAGGTAGAGAGTCTGGGTTCAAACTGGATTCTAAGTAAACATCATCCACAATGTCTAAAACTGGTGGGATGGCAAGTGGTCTGTGTTGGGGGAGTAAAAGAAACTCTCTGAGCCTTTTCTTCGAGTCAGAGTAGTCCTGACCTTCCCAGTGAAAATGTTCCCTCATAGTGTGTAAAGTTTCCCCAAAGGAGTAGTCTTCAGGAGGAGAAGCTGAGGGAATGGAATCCTCAGCATCAGAATCTTCATAAGGGAAGAAGGAGTAATCTTGGTCCTCAGAGGAGTCTGAAGAAATGGACACTTGTTCAGAGGATGCATAATCTTCCTCTTGTCTAGGCCTTTTGTCAGGAGGGGGCTGGGAACCCCTGATTAAAGAGATCAAATCTTCAGCCATTTTGAGCATCTGTTTCTTAGGCATGGAGCCTTGAACAGGGGACTGAAGTGCAGTCCTTTTAGATTTAATAGGAGTCCTCGTCTTAGAATACATTTTAATGGTGAGCGTCGTCGGTCTGAAAACACCTTCAGAAACCGATGGCGTTTCTGCAGCACCGACATCTTTTTCAGCAATGTCGTCGGTAGGGCCTGAACTAAATGGCTGCGTCAGCCTGGTACATTCCGCCAAAATTTCCGAAGCGGTCTCGGGTTCCAGATCTGCGGTAGTCAGGGGCTGCGTCGGAGCCTCACTGAGGACCGGAGAACCGGAGACCGGACCAGCCGAGGCCTCGGAATCTGGCTTAGGCCTGGGCTGTCTGTCCTTATCCTTGCGTTTTTTGTGCACGCCAGTAGTCGGTTGCTCCGACGGCATGGTGTAGTTAAATTTCCTACCAAAGTAGTGTTGTGCGAAATCAAAGCGTCTTTTAATAGTACGCTTATTAAACCTAGCACAAAAACGACAACTAGTGACGTCGTGGTCTGGGCCTAGGCAAGGTATACAATAAGAATGAAAATCCTTATAAGGTATTTGCTTCTCACAAGAAATACAATTGTTAACTTTTTCTGACATCGGTCTGAGGCAAGAAAAGTTTCCCCAACGGGGTACTTAGCTTTATAGAAGACTTCGGTCTGAAATTCGAATTCGAAAATCTCAGGAGTCAGCCGACCGGCACTTGCGAACTGCTTCTGCTTTGGGCACTGCTCGGCAAGAAAGACTGAAGAAAATGGCACCGGTTGCATTATATATACCCCTGGCGCACTGACGTCAGAGAAGAAGCAACAGCAACCGACGCCGGACCAAGACTTTGGAATTCCGGCCGACTGCGGGACCGCCTGACGACAGGATACGCCAAGTGTGATGACTGCAGCAGGGTAACACGATGAACATCTGCTTGGACACGATCCACACAGTTACTACTACAACTGTTTATCAAGATTAACCTCTTTCATCACATAACATTAACGCGACTTCATCAGAATCTAAAAACACAAGTAAAATTGCTTGAATATTTAAAACTAATCAGGGTCACATGACCCTCACAATTACACCAATTTTCCACTCCAAATCGAAAATGCTTGTAAATGAATATACTAAAATTAATAACATTAAAAGATTAAATAACAATGAAAGATTTTTAAAAACATAGTAATGTGTTAATAAATTTCACTTACAATTTGGTTGATAATATACTTCCTATAGAAACATGTTCATTTAAACCAGGATTATGGTAGGTGTTTAAACGTAACTGCCAAACCACTTCACACTGTTCCAGTTTAGTCACCCAAGAACCATCTTGTGGACTGATTTCTACTTTTTCTAATATAAAGAACAAAAATCTAGTGAAATTTTGACAAATAATTTAATGTTTATATAAGAATTTTTAATATTACGTTTCCTAATATCGTACTGATATTCATAAATTTCAGATCTCAGTTGTCTCTCAGTTTTCCCTACATAGAAACTGTTGCATGAAAAACAAGAGGCTAAATAAATCACACTCCTTGTTTCATAAATTAATTGACCTTACTGTAACCTGCAGCCACCACATTCGGTCCATTTAATATAAACTTACAATATTTACAGTGACCGCCTTTGGTCAAAATCTTAACTGTATTAGTAATTAAATTGTTTTGCTCTTGCTTATCCAATATCTTTTTGACATTTTTCCCTCAACTATAGACAATAACTGGCTCATCATCAAGTTTGCCCTTAACTTCCTCATTAAAAACTAAATTTCAATTACTTTTTATTGTTTAACCTAATTTCATTAGTATACGGCAATACCAAAGCTTTACATTTTTCATTATTATTACCTACATTATTCTCACCCATAACAAAACTTCTCTAACCTCGTAAAATGGGTCTGCATTTAGCACTTACTGCTTCAATATCCTTACTCACTTTATCAAGTAATGAATGGGGATATCTCCTGTTAAAAAACATGTTCAAAATATTTGCCACTTCCACATTAAAAATATTATCATCAGAAATTATACTGGATATTCTAATAAGTTGTCCCTTAACAATATTTTTCTTCTGCCAATATGGGTTATTGCTAAAAAATAAAGATAAGAATTACTTTTCTATAAAGAAACCCAGCCACTGGGCATGCATAATCCAGTGCAATTCTTCGTGCTAGTCCCAATCCCAGATAAATGGGGAGGGTTATGTCTGGAAGGGCATCTAGTGTAAAACTTCTGCCAACTGACATATGCAGACAACAATACAGATTTCCATACAGAATCAGTATTGGCCCGGGTTAACAATGACTGCCACCAGTACTGTTAGCCAACAGGGTGCTGGTGGAAATTGGGCTACTGTTGGCCGAAGGGGAAGAAGAGAGGAAAGGCAGGAAGACAGGAGGAAGGTTAGGAGTGTGGTAGTGAGGGTAGGAACTTTGAATGTTGGCAGTATGACTGGTATAGGGAGAGAGCTAGCTGATATGATGGAGAGAAGGAAGGTTGATATATTGTACGTGCAAGAGACCAGATGGAAGGGGAGTAAGGCCAGGTATCTCGGAGATGGGTCCAAATTGTTCTATCATGGTGTGGATGGGAGGAGAAATGGGGTAGAGATTATCCTGAAGGAACAGTATGCCAAGACTGTTTTGGAGGTGAAAAGAGGGTGTCAGACAGAGTGATGTTTATGAAGCTGGAAATGGATGGTGTGATGATGAATGCTGTTAGTGCAAATGCTCCACAAGTTTAGTGTGCAATGGATAAGAAAGAAAAATTTTGTAGTGAGTTGGATGAAGTGATAATGAGTGGACCCAAAGTTGAGAGACTGGTGATTGAAGCGGATTTCAATGGGCATGTTGGTGAAGGGAATGGAGGGGATGAGGAAGGGATGGGTAGGTATGGTGTTAAGGAGAGGATTGCAGAAGGTCAGATGGTAGTGGATTTTGCAAACAGGATATATGTGGCTGTGGTCTATACGTATTTTAAGAAGAGGGAGGAGCACAGGGTAACGTACAAGAGTGGAGGAAGATGCACATAGGTGGATTATATCCTATGTAGGAGGGCCAATCTGAAGGAGATTGGGGACTGTAATGTAATGTCAGGGAAAGTGTAGTTAGGCAGCATAGGATGGTAGAAGAAGTGTGAGGGAGTGCCAAGGATCAAATTGTGGAAGTTGAAAAAGGGTGATTGTGAGGTAGAGTTCAAGGAAGAGTTAAGACAGGCACTGGGTGGCAGTGAAGAGTTACCGAATAGCTGGGTAACCATAGCAGAGCTGGTAAGACAGACAGCTAAAAAGGTGCTTGGTGTGACATCTGGACAGAGGAAGGAGGAGAAGGAGACCTGGTGGTGGAATGAGGAAGTACAGGAGAGTATACACAGAAAGAGGTTAGCAAAGAAGAAGTGGGATTGTCAGAAAGATTAAGGAAGTAGACAGGTGAATAAGGAGATGAGGCATATGGCGAAGAGAGAGCTAGTAAAGGCTAAGGATAAGGTGTATGGAGAGTTGTACGAAAGGTTGGACACTAAGGAGGGAAAAAAGGACCTGTACCGATTGGCTAGACAGAGGGACCGAGGTGGGAAAGATGTGCAGTAGTTAAGGGTGATAAAGGATAATGCGGGAAATGTCCTTACAAGCAAGTAGAGTGTGCTGAGCAGATGAAAAGAGTACTTTCAGGTGCTGATGAATGAAGAGAATAAGAGAGAAAGAAGATTGGATGATGTGGGGATAGTGAATCAGGATGTGCAACAGATTAGCGATGAAGAAGTAAGAGCAGCTACGAAGAGGATGAAGAATGGAAAGGCTGTTGGTCCAGATGTCATACTAGTGGAAGCATGGAGGTGTTTAGGACAGACTGCAGTGGAGTTTTTAACCTGATTGTTTAATGAAATATTGGAAAGTGAGAGGATGTCTGAGGAGTGGAGAAGAAGTGTTTTTGTACTGATATTTAAGAATAAGGGTGATGTGCAGAGCTGTAGTAACTACAGATGGATAAAACTGATTAATTACAGCATGAAGTTATGGGAAAGAGTAGTGGAAGCTAGGCTAAGAGAGGAGGTGATGATTAGTGAGCAGCAGTATGGTTTCATGCTGGGAAAGAGCACTACAGATGCAATGTTTGCTCTGACAGTGTTTATGGAGAAGTATAGAAAAGGTCAGAAGGAGTTGCATTGTGTCTTTGTGGACTTAAGTGACAGCATATGACAGGGTGCCTAGAGAGGAGTTGTGGTATTGTATGAGGAAGTCGCGGGTGGCAGAGAAGTATGTAAGAGTGGTACAGGATATGTATGAGGGTAGTGTGACAGTAGTGATAACGATCAGCTCTGAGCACGTTCTTATTTGAAGTGGTGATGGACTGGTTGACAGATTAGATCAAACAGAAGTCCCTGTGGACTATGATGTTTGTGGATGACATTGCAATCTCTAGTGACAGTAGGGAACAGGTTGAGGAGGCCCTGGAGATATGGAGATATGCTCTAGAGAGGAGAGGAATGAAGGTGAGCAGGATTAAGACAGAATATATGTGTGTGAATGAGAGAGAGGATAGAGGAATGGTGAGGATGCAGGGAGTAGAGTTGGTGAAGGTGAACAAGTTTAAATACTTCGGATCAACAGTTCAGAGTAATGGTGAGTGTGGATGAGAGGTGAAGAAGAGAGTAAAGGCAGGATGGAGTGGGTGGAGAAGAGTGTCAGGAGTGATTTGTGACAGACGAGTACCAGCAAGAGTGAAAGGGAAGGATAGTGAGTGCTACATGGGCTGCAGACGGTGGCACTGACAAAAAGGCAAGAGTCAGAGCTGGAGGTGGCAGAGTAAAAGATGTTAAGATGACAAGGATGGACAGGATTAGGAATCTGTATATTAGAGGGGTGGATCAGGTTGGAAGGTTTGGAGACAAAGCCAGAGAGGCAAGATTCCATAGTTTGGACGTGCTGAGGAGGGATGCTGGGTACATTGGGAAAAGGATGCGAAGGATGGAGTGCCAGGTAAGAGCAAAAGAGGAAGGCCTAAGATAAGGTTTTTGGATGTGGTGCGAGAGGACATGCAGGTCGCTGGTGTGACACAGCAAGATGTAGAGGACAGGAAGAAATGGAAACAGATGATCCGCTCTGGCGACCCCTAACAGGAACAGCCGAAAGAAGACTTTTCTACAAAGGAAGTTTCTTTTTCATAAATATTTGATGAAAACTTTTTTGACCAATGTCCTTAAATACAGTTTTGTCCAAATAATTTATTCTATACAAATCAAAAGTGTATGTATATTTTAAAAATGCAGTTGTCAAAGAAATGTATCGTCTTCCAACTCAATTGTACCTTTCCAAAGAATAAAAATATCATCCAAAAACAATAACACCTGGTTATTTTGTCCATACAGCCACTTATAAAAACATACATTTCTTCCCATACAGCAAGGACAATATTTGCAAACACTGGGCTGCATGTAGCACCTGTTATTTGATGAAAAAAATCCTCCTCAAAAAAGTTTTCTATACCAGTTCCATAAAAGAATATAAATTAATAATGTCTGTCTGATAAATTACTATAACTACTATGATATCCTAAAAACCATCACAAATCTAATATATGAGGAATTACAGTAAACATACTCACACTATCAATCATTACAAATGAGAAGTTATGTACCTACCATAACGTTCCATGTTAGTTGTCTTCTTCTCACCTTCTTTCTTGCTGGATGGGTTTGGAGCCGATCCTCGGCTCCGACTCGGCCTATACTAAAGCTCGAGAGCTATTTATACCGGCTCGAGGCTACCCTATATCCCACAATGCTAGGCGCTAACTACCCAGATCTTGTTTGATAGCTGAAACCATAGCAGTTCTGATCTCCAAAATAAGGAGGAGAGGAAACCTCACTCGTAAGTAACCTAGACCTATAGCTACTAGTAAGGATAGCCAAAGGGGGTTAATACTAAGGCAGGAAGAAGATCCCCAAGGATCCTTAGGTCTGTCCAGGCTAGAGGGATGGAGGGTGGGACGCAAGAAAGAAGGCGAGAAGAAGACAACTAACATGGAACGTTATGGTAGGTACATAACTTCTCAATGTTAAGCTGTCAATCTCGCCTTCATTCTTGCTGGATGGGACCACGTCCCTAGCACCTTCACCCTGGGTGGCTCATCGGAACAGACTCTTGAGAATGGTGGAACCAAAATTAGCCCAGCTTCGGGAGGCCATGTCTAATTTGTAATGAGAGATAAAGGTATGAGGAGAGGCTCATGTGGCTGCCGCACAAATGGAATCTATTGGTAATCTAGCCTGAAAAGCTATTGACGTGGCTAATGCTCTAGTTAAGTGAGCCCTGGGCTTTAATGGCAGCTTTTGGCGTCTGAGTTTATAGATGAAAGTAATCACAGAGGCCAGCCATCTAGAAAGAGTTACTTTGGAAACTGGAGAGATCAATAGTCTGGTTTAGGTTCGCCTCAGAAGAAACCTTGGGTAAAAAGGACGGGTTAGTCCTGAGGGACACTCTGTCTTTATGGAAAACTAGATAAGGTGGACGAATGCAAAGGGCATGAAGTTCTGATACTCTTCTCGCAGATGTTATGGCAACTAGGAAAAGAGTCTTCCAAGAGAGCAATTTCAAGGAGCAGGAAGCCGCAGGTTCAAAGGGGGGAAGAATCAAGGAAGTTAGAACCAAATTTAAGTCCCACTGAGGTGGGGGGTCTCTGACTGGGGGCTTAAGCAAAAAGATACCTTTAAGAAAAGATTTACAAAGCTTATGGGACATGATGCTGGAGTCCGAAAAGCCTACATGAAAGTTTGAAATAGCCGCTAACTGTACTCTGATGGTGGAGGATGAAGACCCTGAGTGAAAAAGTTCGGCTAGGAAGTCTAGGACTGATTGGATAGGGGCAGTAAAAGGATCCATATTTCTAGCTCCTGCCCAGAAGGAAAAACGCTTCCACTTGCTGGCATAAATCCTTCTGGTAGATTACTTTAGAGAAGCTATAAGTATGTCACGCACAGAATGGGAAATAAGGGGAAGCCTGGCTAGGGTTGGAATTGGAACAACCAAGCTGTGAAGTTGAGAGATTGGAGGGAGTGGTGCAGCTGTCCCGACTGATGGGTCAAGAGATCTGGCACTGGGTCCAGATGCCAGGGCTGCCCCAAGAGGTAACGATGCAGGAACGGAAACCATATCTGTCGAGGTGAGTAAGGAGCAATGAGGATCATAGTGGCTCTCACGGCGGTAGCTTTCTGAATCAATTGAGTGATTAATGGAAAGGGGGGAAAGGCATACAGAAGTCTCCGGGGCCAATCGTGGACTAGAGCGTCTCTGGGGGGGTGGCCGGGAAGAGGGAAGAGAGTGAAGAAGTCGTGGCACTTGCTGTTTTGAGGTGTTGCAAAAAGATCGCAGCAAGGTCGACCCCATTTCTGAAAAATTTCTTCCACTACTGCTTGTTTGAGAGACCACTCGTGTGGCATGAGAATGGCTCTGCTCAACCTGTCCGCTATGATGTTGGACTTGCCGGGGATGTGCGTTGCTATCAGAAACCGCTGAGAGGAGATCTCCCACTGCCATCGTCTGAGTGCCTCTCGACATAAGGGATAGGACTTGGTTCCGCCCTGCTTGTTGATGTACCACACTATGGACATATTGTCCGTCTGAACTGCAATTGTCCCAATGGGAAGAGAGTCCTGAAGGGCTTGCAACACTAAAAGTACTGCTCTCATCTCCAAGACATTTATGTGCAGGTGGCACTTGAAAGGTTGCCATGTGCCCTGGACCGTCCTGCCCTGAAAATGCCCCCCCCCCACCCGATCAGGGAGGCATCCATTGTCACCGTGGCGACCAGGGGAGAAGGAACACATGGTCTGCCCTGAAGGACTTGAGGGGAGACCATCCACCAAGAAAGGTGTTTCTTGCAAGACAGGGTTATTAAAATGTTGTGTGACATTGGAAGCTGTCGAAAGGACCACTGGGAAAAAAGCATCCACTGAAGGATGCGCATATGAAAGCGAGCTAGGGGAAGTAGAGTAATGGCTGCCGCCATGAGACCTAATACCTTCAGGACAAACCTGGCCTGGATTTTGTTGTTCTGAAGAAGGATGTGAACATGCCTGCGAATATCTAGAACTCTTTGATCGGTTAGTTTTGCGGAGAGCCGAACTGTGTCCAATGTGGCGCCTATGAAGGTAATAGACTGACAAGGCGACAAGGCAGACTTTTCGAAATTTATGGAGATACCTAGCCCTTTGCAAGTATGAATGGTGTAATCTCTGGAGAGAAGAAGCTGATGCCTGGTGGTGGCAGTGAGGAGCCAGTCATCTAGGTATGGAAACACCTGGAATCCTTGATGCCTCAAATGAGCCGTAACCACTGCCATGCATTTGGTGAACACTCGGGGGGCTGTAGTGAGACCAAAGGGCAGGGCTCTGAATTGATAGTGACTGGCTCCCAGCCAGAAGCGGAGAAACCTCCTGGAGCGCCTGTGCATCTTGATGTGGTAGTACGCATCCTGAAGGTCTACTGAGCACATCCAATCGTCCTGACCCAGAAAGGGTAGAATGGACTGTAGCGTGACCATCCAGAACTTCGTTCTTCTTACAGACTTGTTTAGTCTGCTGAGATCCAATATTGGTCTCCAGTCCCCTGTCTTTTTTGGTACCAAAAAGAACTTGGAGTAGATTCCGGATCCTTGTTGGTCTGCTGGGACTGGCTGGATGGCTCTTTTTGTTAGCAGTTTTAATATTTCTAGTACTGCTTGTTCCCTTAGACTGGGTGGAACGTCTGGGAGGGGTTCTTTTGGCTGAGTTGGGGTGTGGATAAAAGGGATTTTGTAACCCTCGGATATAATCGCTCTATCCATTTGTCTTGGATGAGTGAAAGCCAGGCTTCTGGGTACAGTGATAACCTTCCCCCGACTGCCTCTGAAGGCGGACAGTCGGGCAGCTTCTCAGGGATGCTGGAAGGGTTTGTCAGAAAGAGACTCTCTGCTACCCTGATTTTGCGGACCTCCTCTGCCCCTAGGGCGGCATCTATTATTGTCCCCCCCCCTGCCTCTAGAGGGGAACTGACCTCTTGCGTCAGGCGCGACCTCTTGTGGTTTGCGGAACCACATTTTCCCACCCTTCTGATCCTTAGGGTATGGTCTAGACGGGGTGGAAAAACAGACTCCCACGGCAGAGAGAGTCTTGCCTTCTTGCTCGCATCGGGTCAAAGTATCCTTCACCAGAGGTCCAAACAAAGCTGAACCATAAAAGGGGGAATTAGTGAAGGACGCCTTAAAGGGGTCTGCAAAGTTACAAAGCCGCATCCAGGCATGATGCCGTAAGGCCACGCCTGTGCCTGCAGCCCTACTCGCCCCATCGGCCGCATAGGAAATAAGCCGCATGGAGGAGTTGACAATGGAATTCAGGGTTGCCAGCTGGCAGTTTATTTTGTCCTGAGATCCCGCAGCTATTGGATCCTGTAAGACCTCACCCACTTCTTTGAGCATGTCTCTTTGAAGGCGGGTGAAGTGGCACAGATAATTCAGCGACCGCATGACAAAGGTCGCTGAAAAAAACATCCGCTTGCCGTACCTATCCATCGTCCTAGACTCCTTGTTAGGAGGATGGACAGGTACTGAAGGATCAGCCAGTTCCTTCTTAGTGGCTGCAGCCACCACCATGGTGTCAACCGGGACACCCTTGGCTAAAAACTGTTTGTCCGAAGGGGCTGTTATGAATTTTGAAGGCCTCCGTGGGGTAGGTTCCATCGTATCAGGGGCCGTCCACGCCTTTCGTGCCACCACTTGCATGAGGGGGTCGAAGGGCAGAGACACCCAGGAGGTGGAAGGGTGAGAGCCAAATGCCTCTAGGTAAACCGACTCATCCTTGGAAGGATTAAGGGTAGACCAGTTCCCCCTCTGCTTCAGGATCTCAAGGATGTCTGAAAAGGAGACATCCTCAGAGGGGGACCGTGGGGACCCTTCCGACTCATCCAAGTCGGTATCCGATGTAATGGACTCAGGGGAGTCCACATGCTTCCTCTTACATTTCCTCTTCCGAGGGGGTTCCCCTGACGGATCAGGGGAAACCTCAGAAGAGGAGGATATTCCCAATGGAGAAACCTGAGGCGTTGGATCTCTAGGAATGAGAGGGTGGGTAGAGACCGCAGCAGGCACTACAGAGGGAGGAGCTGAGGGAGCCAACCGTGGAGCAGGCACAGGGGCCAGCATGCTCCTCATGACTTCGAAGGTGCCCCTATCAAGCAGGGTAGAAGGTCCACGCTCCGAAGAGATAAGGACCCCTCCCGGCACCGAGAGGGATGGCTCCGAAGCCGATGTCAGGGCTGAACATACCAGCGCCGAAGCTCCGAGAGGGAGAACGGGGTCGGACAAGGGTCTGATGCCACTCGCCCCCCTCGGAGCCGACGAGGAAGTCCATGCGCCCGGATCCCTCCAAGGATGGGACCATGGAAGAGACCGGAGCCGACGACTCCCACAAGCTCCGGCACCAAAGATGGGGTGGGAATAGCCACTGTCTGTTGAGAAGGGCTACGGAGCATCTGGGCTAGTGCCTGAGACTTAAGAAGTCTACTAACCACCCTCTCAAGGTCATGGTCCGAGAGCCTGGAAGACCTAGAGGAATGGGTTCAATGGCTCCGCTCTGAGAGTAAGGGAGACCTCAGAGCCGAGTGAACAGATTCCAAGGACGGAGACCTGGGCCGTTTACGGCTGGCAGATGGCGCCGACACCACTATCGGCACCGACTGAGTCCTAGAATCATCGACTCCGGCTCGAGCCGATGTAGAAGATCGAGTTTGAGAAATGTCGACTCCAGCCAGAGCCGATGAGGAAGACTGTGTCTTAGAAACATCGGCTCCAGCCGGAGCCGATGTAGCAGCAGTCAGAGCATCACCAGTCGAAGGCTCTGAACACGGAGCCGACTGCTTAGATGGCTTCCCCGACGATGACTTGGTCGGGGAACCTTCAGGCTTTAATAAGCCCCTCAAAATTAACTTATTTCTGCGTTCCTGCAGGACTCTTGGACTGAACGCATGACAGACAGAACAAGAGTCCTGCAGGTGCAGGGGGCCCAGGCAATAAACACAAGAAGTGTGACCGTCTGTCAGTGACATTTTCTGACAGCACGAGTCACACTTCTTGAAGCCTGAGACCCTGGTGTCTTTAGACATCCTAAAAAGTAGAAAAAAAAAAAATACACACACACAGACACCCTTTAACACAAGCTAAGTCAGTTCACACAACAATTTAAACTGACAATATAAAGAAGGGGAATAGGCCCAAAGGCCTAACTTTCTAACCAAAGAAGGGGTTAGGATTAAGGGATTAAAAGGGACCGGAAGGGAGATTAGCTATGAAGGGAAGCTAAAGGGATGGTCGCTAACAAAAATCTAACTGAAAGTCTGACTAAAAGGGTGAAATTCAAGAATTATAAATTCTAACCTGCAGAGCCGGTAAAAAAGCACCTCGCAGCTGTAAGCGGCAAACGAGATCTGGGTAGTTAGCGCCTAGCATTGTGGGATATAGGGTAGCCTCGAGACGGTATAAATAGCTCTCGAGCTTTAGTATAGGCCGAGTCGGAGCCGAGGGTCGGCTCCGAACCCATCCAGCAAGAATGAAGGCAAGATTGACAACTTAACATCAACAGATTATCATCATACACAATCTTGTTGAAGTTTATTAAAAAAATGCCAAGAATCCTTTAAAATGTACCCCTTCACACTAAATATATTTTTTAATTTCCTATCAATATAAATTGCTACAGGCTTAGTCTTAGAACCTCCCACTGAAATAATAGGTCTAAATGGGAGGTCTGTAACATCCTTTTTCTGAATTTTGAAAATAACAAAAATAGAAAGAAGGTATGGGTGTTCAACACATAAAAATCTATAATCATCGATGGAAATATTTCTCTGCATTAAACAATCAAAAATTGATCTATTCGGACAAAGGCAATATAAACATTATTTTTAGAAACATTTTTATAAATAGAATTATTTAACAACGATGCTTACATTCTATAAACATAATCTCTTGTGTCAATCAATACCACACCCCCTTCTTTATAGGGTTTCATAACCATAATGTCTTTATTATTAGATATATCCTTGAGCAATTTTCTTTCCTTATAGGATAAATTAAATTGATGTCCATACTTAATATTTTTATAACAGTCTGAATGTCATTCTCACATAATTTTTCAAACACAGAAATTAACTTATGCAAGGTGGGGGGGATTGAAGGTGCTTTTCCTCCTAAATTGAACAGTGTCCAGATAAACTGTTTGATTGCCCATCATTAATGCTAAATTCAATTTTCTGGTACACAATTTTGACTCAGTAATTGTCTTTGCAACATCCAGATTTTGTGCTGGGATAAAAGTAAATCCCTTTTTGAAAAGAGCACAGAACAATGGCCAATATGCGCTTTCACGTTTCTCTGAACACTTCTTCAGACTTAAAAACTACTCCTATAATACATCAATATAAAGGCAGGTTTAACCAGCTTGCACCAATCAAAATCATCCCATTACATTGTTAATTAGTGCAGTAATCAAAAATCAATTAAATCACCTCTACCTAGTACTGCTTCCAATACTGAAAAATGTAGTCTGTCATCAAATAACAATGCATATAGAAAGCATATGCAAATGAGTGCAAGCAATAAAAACAAACAGTATATATATATATATATATATATATATATATATATATATATATATACTAACTAATAAAATGTGCATAGAAAATATATATAACAAGATACAACCATTGACATATAAAATATGGGCATTCATATAAATATCCTACATCTAAAAACATGTTTATTCTAACCATTTAACATTCATAATGTCAGTAAAACTTCATTACCATAAAAATCTGCTATTCCATATAAAAACTACTACTCCATAAAAACTTCATACTCCTGTATATATAAAAACATGTATTCATACTTGTGTACCAAGGTAATAAATAGGGGTCTGCCCATTAAAAGTGACTAATGAGTAAGGGGTCTATCTTTAAGGAAGGGTTTCAGTGAAACCCTATCATTTAGGCCGTGTAACCTATCTGCTTGTAACCTCAGGATCCATCTAGCTTCCTGCTTCTAAGTATAGTTCCTGACATCACCTAACCTCGCTGTTTTGTATATTAATTCCATCACCGTAAACCGAAACTTGTGTGTTGTATCTGTATGCATTATATGTCTTGCAAGGAATAGTAGTTTTTATATGGAATAACAGATTTTTATGGTAATGAAATTTTACTGACATGAATGTTAAATAGGTTCATAGGTTCATACTAGGCTATCTGCCCGAGGGCATTTACAAGCCTAGCCCATAGTTTGTACGCCACCCCTGGCTTACGCCACCCCTTTAGTATGGGGAACTATACCCATTATTTTGCTGTGCCTCTGTCGAGCAGTGACACTGAGGTAATCCCTGGGGTATATCTGCGATCTCCCATCCATTGGTCAAGATTTCTCTTGAACAAGGCCAGCGAGGTGCTCTGCCTCACATATACCGGGATTTTATTCCACAGCATAGGGAGTCTTTGGGTGATGAATCTATCCCTCCAGCACGCCTATTAATAAGGTTTAAGTCTCCAGCCCTTGTGGCTCTGACGGATCTAGATTTTTGAGGTGAAGCATATTCATCAAATCTGGGTTTGACATGGCCTTGTATGTTAGGCAAAGGTCACCTCTGAGCAAAGCGTAAGCGACTGAATAGAGCTGGAGTTCTTTCAGTCGGGCAGCATAGGACAGATGTTTGAGACCCTTTATCCTTTTGGTGAGGAACTTTTGTGGCCTCCAGCTGCTGCAAGTGTCGGGTCAGATACATTCGAATGGGGCATTGTACTCAATCATTGGTCTGATGAGTGATGAGTATAGGGAGACTATGACCTCCCTTGATCTAGATGAGAATCCCTTCATGATAAGGTGGGCAATGTAGAAGGTCTTCCTAACTACTTTAGCTACATGGGAGTCGAATGACAGACTATCAACCTGGGTCCCCAGGTCCCTGAAAACTTCTTCTGTGCTCAGTGGATTGCCACCTATTTGGTAGCTAGGGGTAACCTTGTTTTTCCCAAAGGGTATGACTATGCATTTTTTGGCATTTAACTTTAGGCCATGGCTCTGGCACCAGTTATCCGTGAGACCCTTCTGAAGGATATCTGTGTCAGATGTGTTTTCTACTATGGCGCCCAGTTTGCAGTCATCTGCAAACTTTGTCAAAAGTAGATGCCAAACAAGAGTGGGCCCAGGACTGAGCCCTGTGGTACACCACTTGTGACAGGCTTTGAGTCTGACATGGCGCCAGCAACTCTGACCCTGTGGGTTCTGTCACTCAGCCAGTTTGCAACCCATCTTGTGATGTATGGGTTAACATTTAAGCTGATGAGTTTTCAATGATAGCCAGATCGAGGTAGGCTGTATGGACTGCCTTTCCTCATCAATGGCTTTGGTGACTGTTTCAAAAGTCAACCAAGTTTAGAGCCAAACTGGGATGGATCCAAAGTCTACAAATTCCCTATGTCTTTATTTATGACGTCCATTATGATCCTTTCCATGGCTTTACAGATAAGGCTTGTCAAGTTAATGGGCGGTAATTTCCAGGGTCTTGTGAAGTGGGACCACAGTTGCAGTGCCACTCCCCTGGGTACGTATCCAGAGGTAAGACTATGATTAAACAGCTGTCCTAGCTGTGGGTTTAATTCCTCGTTGAGTTCATGGAGCACACAGCCATTAGAAAAACATGTTTTTAGATGTAGGACACTTATATGAATGCCCATATTTTATATGTCAATGGTTGTATCTTGTTATATATATTTTCTATGTACATTTTATTAGTTAGTGTATATATATATATATATATATATATATATATATATATATATATGTTTGTTTTTATTGCATGCACACATTTGTATATGCTTTCTATATGCATTGCTATGTGATGACACACTACATTCTTCAGTATTGTAAGCATTACTACGCAGAGATGATTTCATTGATTTTTGATTACTGCACTAATTAACAATGTAATGGGATGATTTTGATTGGTGCAAGCTGGTTAAACCTGCCTTTATATTGATGTACTATAGAAGGAGTACTTTTTAAGTCTGAAGAAGTGTTCAGAGAAATGTGAAAGCGCTTACTGGCCATTGTTCTGTGCTCTTTGTGTGAATAAAAAGGTTTTCATCGGGTCGGCTCCGTTTGTCGTGGTGTGCCTCTGGAGTTTTTTTTTTCATTGGACTTGTTCTTTTGCTTATCAGGGGCACTTTATCCAAAGCTGTGTTCTGTTTGCCTTGACCCTTTTTGAAAAGCTCAGCATAAGACTTCATCAAAACTTAAAGTACTAAAGTTAAACAAATTAAATTCTTCTGTCCCATTACTTACATGATAGGGAACAGAATCAACTTCTATTTCCCCATCCTCTACGTCAAACACGCACCTCATCTCGGGTATACCCCCATGTGTCCTGGTGTTTCAATTGTTCTCCCTGTTCTACCTCAAGAGTTATTAACATTCATTCTGATCTTCTAACACCGAAGCACTCCAGAAAAGAATCAGAAAATGATTGAGCATTCTTATCAACAAGCAGTGTACCTGCATGGCTAAAATACAACTTATCATCAGATGAAACTGATGATTTATT
The DNA here is from genome assembly GCF_019279795.1 of Protopterus annectens. Lineage (NCBI taxonomy): Eukaryota > Metazoa > Chordata > Ceratodontiformes > Protopteridae > Protopterus > Protopterus annectens. The sequence goes on from NC_056733.1 coordinate 258,950,254, forward strand.
TTAAAAGGAAAGAGATGGATATGCCCTTTTTCATTATAAGCCACCCAGTCACAATGTAACTTCTACTCTTTCCATTCTTGAACTCCTTTAATCTTATCAACCTTATTAAAAATCAAGGAATATTGATTTTGGTACTATGGAAACAAATCCTTAATAATAATATCATTAACTGATCAATATCCTGATTTAACTGTCCTATTTTCCTTTGGTTCTACTTTATTATTATCAGCCACATAAGGTCACATCCAGAGCTGTCAAAAAGTCTAAAAATTCACTGTGGAGAATAGAGTTAGTCCCTAGTCCAACTGGAAATTTCCAAATTGCTAGTCCTTTTGGGACACGGTTGCACTTAATGCACTCATGCATAAAGGCATTGTCCAACTGTAAAGCATGGAATCAACTTGTTCTCAAATAATTCAAATACTTTAGTTACACTACTCTGTTCATTACAACTAGCATAAGCAGTCCATTTAAACTGAGGGGTAGAAAGCCATGAAAACATAAAAGGTGGTGCACAAGGAACAGATTATATAAAAGGTTATGTCTTACCATAACTTTGCATCTATGTTGTCTTCCTTCATTCCTCCTCATGATAAGAAATCAGATCCAACCCTCAGATCTGGCTTGGCCACATTCTACAAACTTGGATCCGATTCTCAAGCTCCTCCCTCCTACCCATAATGCCCTACATCCACTCAAGAACCTCAGATCAAGTTTGCTGATTCCAAACATTCAGCACGCACACATCAAAAGAAAGGCAGAAGAGTCTAAGCCATAAGACATAAGAGTCCCTTCATCATTCAGGTTCCTGTAGAAGAGAAAGGCATGGAGATGGTTGGGTGGGAAAGTGTGGAGGAATGAAGGAATACAACACAGATGCAAAGTTTTGGTAAGACATAACCTTTTAATTTTACATTGTCTTCTTCATTCTTCCTCACAATAGGGTCAGAATCCCCAGATATGGAAATCCTAGTTAGCCCTCATGGAAGGATATGTCAGAGTACCTTCAAACCAGAGGAGGCCCTGCTCCTGGATATGACATCCAACTTGTAATACGATATAAAGGTATGACTGTTAGACCATGATGCTACTGCTCAAATGTCATCAATGGAAGTTCTAGAATAGAAGGCCGTAGAAGTAGCCATAGCTCTGGTGTAATGTGCCCTAGCAGGTTAATTCCAATCCCTTGGATAAGTAAATATATGAGATGCAGTCAGATATCCATTTTGCCAAGGTAATTTTAGATACTGCTTATCCAAGCCTATTAGAGGAGAATGCTATGAAAAGCTGATCAGACTTCCTGTGTTGTTTGGTCCTGTGCAGGTAAAAATGAAGTTGTCTATGAACGTCTAGAAGATGGAGAACATTCTCCCCCTTTATTAGAGAAATTGGGAGAGAACACTGGTAATTGCATGGATTGATTAATATTGTTCTTGGTAGCTACTTTGGGCATAAAAGAGGACTGGTGCATAAGGACACTGTCTTTATGAAAAAGTATGCAAGGAGGTTTGGAGGATAAGGCCTGTAGTTCGGAAATCCTCTTAGCGGAAGTAGCAGCCACCAAGCGGACTATCTTTCATGACAGAAACTTCATGTCACAAATAGCTGCTGGTTCAAAAGGTCCCTGGGTCAAACCTGCAACACAAGAGTGAGGTTCCAAGGGGGAGATGGGTCCTTAATTGGGGGCCTTAATAAGAAAACATCTTTCATGAAGGATTTGCATTGTATAAAGATGAACAGAGGACAGGATTAACTTGCAGTATGAAAACTGGAAATAGCAGCCAATTGTAATTTGACACTCGAGAAGCTAGCATCTTCGTCAAAATGGGTGCTAAGAAATAACAAAACATCTGAAATTGGTGCTGAGAAAGGATTTGCATTGCTGCTCGTGCCCCAAATAACAAATCTCTTCACTTACTGGTGTAGACTTTTTTAGTGGAAGCCTTTTGCAAGGCCAGGAGAATTTTTCAGACCTGGGACTTGAACTTGGACTGTCTCACTAGGGTTGGAAGTGGAGAAACCAAGCGGTTAATTTGAGGGCTCAAAGGTTTAGATGCTGCATCCCTGTTGGATGAGAAAGAAGGTCCTGACTTGGCTCCAGAATTCAAAGAGGATATTTCAGACATGACCACAGGAAGGGAAACCACAACTAATGAGACCAGAATAGGACAATGAGGATGACTGAGCTCTTCAGGAAAAAGAGGCAGGACTCACTACAGATCCACAGCCTCCAGAAGGGACTGGACCTGAACTGTCGAGTGTTAAGGTGTTTAAGGGAAAGGATGGCTCTGAGAAAGATGGAGCTGACCCCATCCCCCAGACCCAGCACCAACACCATGGCTCCGAGACTTGCTCTGCTCAGAAAAGGCTGGAACAGGGCTAGTCAAGGGCATCCTTGGTGTCGAGGAAGAGAACTTCCTCTGCAGCAAGCCTGATGCGCAAGGTAGTTCCGAATCCTGCAACACCAAAACAAAAAAAATTAAAGCTATTGAGTGGACTGAAGACATGTATTGGGTGTCTGTTGACGTTAAAAGTCTATACACTTCTACACAAAATCTACATGGTTTAGAAGCTACTAAGTTTTTCTTAGGAGACAGTCCACTAAGTAATTATGTATTAGAATTAATAGAATTTTGTCTTACTAATAATTATTTTTGTTTTTGTGAAGATATTTATGTTCAGAAAATAGGCACTGCCATGGGTGCATCATTTGCACCTGCCTATGCTAATTTATTTATGGGCCTTTATGAGGTGGAATATTTATATAGACAAAATTTTTTTAGAACTTGTGTTGTTTCCTGTCATAGATTTATAGATGACCTGGTATTTTTGTGAAAGAGTGGGATGACTAATTTATCTGTCTTTGTTACAGATTTGGATGTAAACAGGTTTCAAATAAAATTTGATGGACTTCAACAGGGCCAAACTATAAGTTTTCTGGATATTGACTTAACAGGTGTAGTGGGGAAAAACATTAAAACTAAAATTCATTGAAAGTTTGACAGCAGTAATCATTTTTTACATAGAACCAGTTGCCATCCATCTCATCTGCTGGATTCTTTAACCCTATGGAGAGTTACTGAGAGTCTACAGACTATGTACTGATGAAAAGGAATTATACAAGGAAATGTGTACTTCTATAAATACGTTCTTGAGAAGGGGTAATTTCATGATAGATATCCAGAAGGCACTGGTTAAACTAAAAAAAAATCTATTGATACAAAATAATTTGTCAGCAGCCAGTACCTCGGTTATGAAACACTACATAAGTTCATAGGTAGGTACTAGGCTATCGGCCCAAGGGCCTATGTAAGCCTAGCCAACAAGGTTCCCTGGCTTACGCCACCCAAGAAAGTTATTTTCCTGTGCCACTGTCGAGCAGAGACACAGAAGTGATCCCTGGGGTGTATTTCCTATTTCTCATCCACTCATCAAGATTTTTCTTGAAGAGTGTTAATGAAGAACTTTGCTTGACATAGATGGGTAGCCTGTTCCAGAGTATGGGAAGTCTCTGGGACAGGAATCTATCCCTCCAGCATGTCCTGTTTATTGTGGTGACAAGGTTTAGGTCCCCAGAGTGTGTAGCTCGGAGGGATTGGGATTTCTTTAGCTGTAGCATGTCCAACAGCTTTGGGTATGACATAGCTTTATATGTTAGGCAGAGATCACCTCGGAGTAGGCGATATGCTACGGAGTAAAGCTGGAGTTTTTTGAGACGGTCAGTGTAGGGCATTTGTTTGAGGCCAGTAATCCTCTTTGTGAGGTATTTCTGTGGCCTTTCCAGCTGCTGCAGATGCCTTGTGAGATACATTCCAAAAGGGGCGTTACACTCTATAATGGGTCTAATGAGTGCAGAGTAGAGAGGAACAATGACCTCTTTTTTCCTGGATGAGAACCCTTTTATGAAGAGGTGTGCCATGGAGAAGGACTTCCTGACTACTGTGGCGATGTGACTATCAAAGGAGAGACTACTGTCCACCTGGGTCCCAAGGTCATCACACATTCGGTGTTAAGTAGATTGCTGCCTATGTGGTAGTTCATGGGTACAGAGTTTTTACCAAAGGGGATGACACTGCACTTTTTGGCATTGAGCTTGAGGCCATGGCTCTGACACCAGGCATCTGTCTCAGCGAGGCCCTTCTGTAGGATGTCCACATCATTTGGGGACTTGACTATGGCTCCTAGTTTGCAGTCATCTGCGAAATTCGTTAGTCAGAGGCCTTCTGTCTTAGCCTGTACTTAAGAGAAGTAGATACCAAACAGGAGAGGTCCCAGGACGGAACCCTGTGGTGCTCCACTTGTCACTGCTTTGAGGTCAGATTTGGAGTCTGCAACTTTTACAGTGTGGGTTCTGTCAGTGAGCCAGTTGGCAACTCATCTTGTAACATAGGGATTCATACCTAGTTTAGTGAGTTTAGCTATAATTCCAGAATGGGGGATGGTGTTGAAAGCCTTGGCGAGGTCAAGATAGGCTGTGTGAACCACCTTACCCTCATCTACGGCTTTGATGACTGCATCAAAGAAGTCGATCAGGCTCAGGAGGCATGATCTGCCTTTCACAAACCCGAACTGGGTGGGATCCAGAGTTTGGAGGTTACCAATGTCTTTGTTAATGAGTTCCATGATGATACGTTCCATGGCCTTGCAGACCAGGCTCGTCAGGCTAACAGACAGATCGATAGTTCCAGGGATCAGTGGTGGCTCCCCCTTTGTGGAGTGGGATAACTGTTGCTGTGCACCATTCAGTGGGCACAAAGCCTGATGCAAGGCTATTATTAAACATGGTGCTTAAGTGGGAGCCAGTTCGTTCTGAAGTTCGTGTAAAACGCAGCCTGGGATGTTGTCCAGTCCCATGGATGCTGTGTTTCTGGCTTTAGAGAGTGCAGCTTTTACCTGCATAGTTGTGATTACATGGACTCTGCATTCTTCCTGTATAGATATGTGCCCTTTGGGGGGGGGGGGGGGTAAAGCTACAGAAGATATACTGGCAGTAGTACTAGACAAGATAAGTTAGAAGTCAGGCAAATGTATATAGTTATTTCTTACAATATTTTTTTGCATGAACAAGTTAAGATAATCAAGCATTTTTGGTCATTTTTATTTAAATTCAAAGTATTTTGTGATACATTATGCAGATTTCCTATATTTTTGTACACAAGAGGTAGGAACATACATGACATTATTGTGCACACTAAATTTGTTAAGCCAGTGAATAAGTTATGCAGCACTTTAGGTATACTGGGCACTAGTGGTTGTAGTAGATGCTCAGTATGCAAATATGTTGTTAATTTTTTTAGTTATATCAGTGGTGTTCCCTTTAGTCCTAAAGGACATTTTACTTGTGTAACATCTAATGTTATTTATGTTCTCAGATGCTCCTGCAGTCTCTTTTATATAGGCAAAACTAAGAGAAGTTTTAAATTGAGACTGCAGGAGCACATTAGAGACATAAAAATGGAAAAAGTTGCTAGTCCTTTTGCCATGCATTTTAAGTTATTTCACAATAGTAATCCAGACTCTCTGCAAGCCAGCATCCTAGAACAAGTTAATTGGGGTGGTTTCAACTTTTAGTTTAAGAATGTTAGTTATTATTTATTCATTTATGTACATTTGTTTACCGGGAAATTCCAACTGGATGCAGGTCCTTTTTCAGCGGATGCCGGGGAGAAAAGCTCCACATCATGTACATGATAAACAGAGATGCAAAGTTGCAGCAATAGTAAAGAATAAACATTTGCTATATAAAGAAAGCATTTATATTTTAAAAGACAATACTTTAAGCCCTTGTGGACTTAATACTGAATGTTCATGGAAACTTTTGATATAATTGTTTTCTAAGTACCAGAGAAATACAACATTAAATGTTTTAGATATTAAGTAATTAGTTAAGTGTTTTATAATTGATAGTTAATGTTTGTATAAAATGTCACTGCTTTTTCCTTACTGATGTACTTCTAGAAGGCATTTCTTGCCGAAGCGGTAGAGACTTGAGAATTTCTTGTTAATAAAGTGCAAGCTGATGATTTTTATATTTTTTACTGGCCTTTTTGTCATATTTTCATATTTTTGGGACTTTCTTGTTGTATTTTTGTTACTGCTACATGGCCAATGATTCTAATAACCAACTAACGAGGATTCTGAGAGATGACAGCATGGATGCTACTCAAAAAAGCATGGATCAGTATGTGCTGTCTAACCGAGAGACATCTTCAGGAACTGCTTTGAGAGGTGAGAAGAATTTTATCAACTGGGAACATCTTATGGAAGATGGTCATAAACAACGTATAGCCAATCCTTTTGACTGTGTGGGTAAGAACCACTCTATTTTTTTTCCACAGATGTATCTGATATAATTTACAAGCTAGAACAGCTTATGATGAAAGGAAAGTACAGTTGTGTATACTTGCCATAAATGTAGATGTTCGAGTGTATTCACTATTGCAGTCATCGTATTTGGGTTATCTGCTTGCAGTAGCCCTCAGTCGGCCTGATTATCAAAGTCTTGGGTCCTGCGTCAGTTGCTGTCTCATCTTCCATGACGTCAGGTAGTCAGGGGTATAAAGCATGCAGCCGACGCCATTACATCAGTTTTTCTTGCCCCAGATGTCAGGCGTCCCCCTTAATAGGAAGCAATTAAATATATATATATATATATATATATATATATATATATATATATTATATCTACAAGGTTATACCTCCAAAAAAAAAGCAAATACACCAAAAAGCTTTTTTAAGTATAGTAAAGGAGAATAGAGGTTTAGCCAAAAGAAGTCAGGGGGCTGGAGGGAGGGTAACCAGGACTGCAACAGTGAATACACTCGAACATCTACATTTATGTTAAGTGTACTCAACTGTACTATGTTCTTCGTGTTTCACTGTTGCAGTCATCACATTTGGGTAGACTCCCAAAGCTAAGGATGGGAGGAGGAATTTAGGTAGCATTAGGACCATCTATAAGGCCCGGCAAGACTGCAGTGGCAAAGTCAGCTCTGGATTTAGAGAAAATTGGCAAATGGTAATGCTTGGTGAAAGTATGTACAGAACTCCAGGTAGCAGCTTCTAGGATGTCTCTGGTAGGGACACCTCTGAGAAAGGCTGTAGAGGTAGATGCAGCCCTGGTTGAATGGGGTCTAATCCACTGTGGGATAGGTTTTCCATGGTGCTTATATAAAAAAAGAATGCAATGGCCTATCCATTTAGAAATGGTTTGCTTTGAAATAGCCTTCCCCTCTGCCCCTGCAGCAAATGCCACCAGCAGTTGTTCAGATTTCCTTAGAGATTTAGTCTTGTCCAAGTAAAATCTAAGTTGTCTGTACACATCTAAGGAGTGCAGTATCAGTTTCCCTTTGTTCTGTGGATTAGAAAAGAAGGTTGGCAAATGAATGGACTGATTAAGAGCCACACTGGATACCACCTTGGGCATGAAAGAGGGATTGGTCCTGAGGGACACCCTGTCCGCATAAAAGATGATGAAAGGCTCCACTGCCATAAGGGCCTGTAATTCAGACACCCCTCTTGCTGAAGTGATTGCTAAAAGGAAAGCTGTTTTCCAAGAAAGGAATTTTAGCTCTGCAGTTGCAGCTGGCTCAAAAGGAGGAAGAGTGAATTTTTCCAATACAAAATTAAGGTCCCAGGTTGGAGTTGGGGCTCTCCTAGGTGTTTTTAAGTTTTTGGCCCCTCTGAGGAACTGCTTGAGCAGTGGGTTAGAAAACAGGGGTGGTTGGTTCCATGTTGTAATGAGATGAAATAGCTGAGGCATGAATTTTGATGGAGGAAAAGGAAAGGCCCTTGTGAAGCATCTCAGTTAAAGAATAATTATTTTAGTTTCTATAATACAATTTATCATCAAATACAGGGCACAGACATGGGTGCAGCCTTTGCACCCATGTATGCCAATATTTTTATGGGTTTGATGGAACTTGAATGTATTTATACACACTATTTTGTAAATACATATGTTATGTATTATTTTAGGTTCATAGATGATTTGGTTTTTTTGTGTAAAGGAAGCAAATCTGAAATTGATAATTTTATAAAAGATATACAAAATAATAGATTTGATATCCATTTTGATGGAAAACAATGTGGAGATAATGTCTCTTTTTTAGATATTAATTTAAAGGGAATTGTAGGAAAACATATATTTACTAGCATACACAGAAAATTTGATTCAGTTAATCAATTCTTGATGGGCACTAGTTGCCATCCTACTCACACGATAGAAGCGATACCATATGGTGAATTCTTAAGAATTTCCAGAATATGCAACAGTGAAGAAGAATTTTCAAATGAAGTTAATAATACGATGGAAATGTTTAAGAATAGGAAATATGATATGCAAGTATTAAAGAGAAGTAGAGATGAAATATTTAATAAGAGATATAATAGTAAGTTTCAAGATAAAAAGAATAGAGAAAAAAAGCATAATGAAGAAGGTGGAGATATGGACAGTATTTTTATGGTATCTACATATAATATTTGCAGTAATGATATTAAGAACTGTATATCATATTTTTGGCGATTTTTACAGAATTATGAAGAATTAAGTGGGATGACTAAGAAAAAATTAATATTTAGTTACCGTAGAGGTAGAAATATTAAAGATATGATAGTACATACTAAATTTGAACCACCTATTCCTCATATAGGTAGAACAATAGTTAGTTTAGGTACAACACCATGTGGAAAGTGTAAAATCTGCTCTCATGTGGAAAATATTTTTTATTATATTAATGGAAAAAGTTATAAATCTACAGGTTCTTTTAGTTGTCTCACTAAACAAGTTATTTATACAATTAAATGTGGTTGCAAAAAATTCTACATAGGACAAACTAAAAGAATGTTTAAAGTGAGAATAATGGAACATCTGAGGGACATTAAGAATAATAAGTTAGAGAGCCCTTTGGCTCAACATTTTGTAAAATTCCATAACTCTGATGTAACTAATTTTAGGGCATCTATACTAGAAGAGGTTTATAGTAAGGGAGCTAGTGAAGAAAAAAAGAATTTACTTTTAAGAAAGGAATTAATTTTTATTTTAAAATATCAGACACTTACACCAAAGGGACTAAATGTTGATTGTTGTTGGAAGAGTGTGATATAAACTTGTCTTTTTAAAAGGTAATGGATTTTTAATTGTTTAATGATTATCTAATTATGTAATTAGTTAATGGGTGTGTGTATAAATAGGGAACAGTGATGTATTGTAATTTACTCCTTGAAGGCTTTGTTGAGCCGAGGCGCTAGAGACTGTACAGCAAATAAAATGTTTTTGGTGAACTGGCTGTTGTCGTATTCTACATTTGGGTTCTCATCTTGTTCGAGCTGAAGAGCTGGTGTTGTGGTTGGTTCCATGTTGTAATGAGATGAAATAGCTGAGGCATGAATTTTGATGGAGGAAAAGGAAAGGCCCTTGTGAAGCATCTCAGTTAAGTATTGAAGAATCTGAGGTAAATTGGGCGCTGCTGTGGCCATCCCTTGAGTTTGGTTCCAGGCACAGAATCTTTTCCATTTTCAACATAAGATTTTCTAGTACTAGGCCTCCTTGCCTCCAAAATGACATCCAACACTTGTTTACTGAGGTATGGTAACAGAGAGATTAGGTAATTACCAGGCTGCCAGGTTCAGGGTTTGAAGCTGGGGGTGCAGAATCTGGCTCTCCTGCTGAGACAGCAGGATAGGGGTCTGAGGTAGGTGCCATGGGGCCAGCTGTGACACACTGCACAAGAGGGGGTACACCAGTGTTGGCGTGGCCAGTCTGGTGCAATCAGTATCATCCTTGATTTGCCCTGTTTGATCTTTAGTAGTACTTTGGTGATGAGAGGCAGAGGAGGAAAAGCATCAACTGATACATTTTTCCAGCTGAAGGACAGGGCATCCACCTTCCAAGCTTGTTTGTGGGGAGGCCTTGTGCAGAATTTGTCCAACTGGAAGTTCTGGGGGGAGGCAAACAGGTCTATATCTGGGATCTCCCATTTGTTGATCAACATGTTAAAAATCTTTGGTTGCAGTTTCCACTCGTGTTGGTCCATGAGATTTCTGCTTAGTTCGTCTGACAGTGTATTTAGTTTTCCTGGCAGGAATTGAGCCTGTAGATGAACTTGGTAGCTCAAGGCTGTGTTCCACAGAGCCATGGCTAGTCTGCAGAGGGGTATGAATGGGTACCCCCTGCTTGTTTATGTACCACATAACAGTGATGTTGTCCGTCTTTACCATTAATTGTCCTGGAAGAATGTGGTCCTTGAAGGCTGTCAGAACATTCTGTACAGCTAACATTTCTTTTTGATTGATATGCAGGTGCATTTGACTTGTGTTCCATTTGCCCTGAATGCACTTCCCTGCCAGGTGAGCCCCCCATGCACAGTCTGATGCATCTGTTGTTAGGGTTTGGGCGGCAGGGGGTTGAGTGAATGGTAGTCCCTTGTTTTGGTGGCAAGCCTCTGCCCACCAAAGGAATTCTAACCATAGGCAAGGTATGATAGGAATCATTGCTTCTAGATCCTAAGAATGTTGACACCATAGGCTTTTTAGATACCATTGTAGTTTCCTTATATGCAGTCTTGCATATGGAATTAGTAGAATGCACTAGGCCATGAACCCCAAGGCTTGCAGTATTTGCCTTGCAGAAAGCAGGGTTTTTGTGGCCACTAGTTTGAAGTAAGTTGTCAAATTAATTTGTTTCTCTGGCGTGAGGAAAGCCATCTGGGAAGTTGTGTTCAAGCTTGCTCCCAGGAACATAATTTGTTGACAGGGTACCAGCTGTGATTTCTTTTCGTTTATGGTGTACCCCAGACAAGTTAACACCTTTTGTACAAATGCCAGATTATTCAGAAGTATGTCCTGGCTTTCTGCCTGAATTAGACAATCGTCCAGGTATGGGTATATTTGAATATTTCTTTGCCTGCAAAATGCAATGACTGGAGCTAGGCACTTTGTGAGTACCCTGGGCGCAGTAGATAAGCCAAAGGGCAGTGCAGAGAACTGATAGTGCATGCAGCCTGCTATGAAGTGTACGTATTTTCTGCAAGATACCTTGATTGGGATGTGCAGGTAGGCTTCCTTTAAATCCAGTGTTGCCAACCAGGCATCTTTGCCTATCATGGGAAGCAACTGGTGAAGAGTTAGCATCTTGAATTTTGGAATCATCAAAAAGGTGTTTAGGATAGACAGGTCCAGGATAGGACGCCATGAGTTGTCTTTTCTGGGTACCAGAAAAAGTCTTGAGTAGAAACCTCATCTCTTTTCCTCTTCGGGTACAGTCTGAACAGCCTTTAATCTTGAGAGAGAGTACTTGCTTTTGAGCCTCTGCCCACTGATTTGGGGGTAGATCTGTCCAACCGTCTGGGGTTGGTACATGTGGAAGTAAAATTTGTATCCTTGGGAAACTATGTTTAAAACCCAGTTGTCCTGGGTAATGAGTTCCCAGTTTTTTGCTTGCAGAGCAATCTTTCCTCCTAAAGGAGCAGTCAGTTGTGAAGTGCTTGGAAGTTTTAAAATTAAGTCATTGAGACAGCTTACCATAGGGGGGAGTCTTACTACTCCCTGATTTGGAAGTGGGAGCCCCGCCACTGCTTAGTCCTGTGCATAACCTGGGATTGAAGCCTGGGTATTCTGCTGGTTCTGGGTTTTAACTGAGAAAGCCTGGAAGAGGCAGGAAAGGACCAATTTTTTGAGGGCCAATGCCTACTAAATCTAGAAGGCTGCACTTGTAAGAAATCTTTAACAGTTTGCATATTTTTAGATTTTTCCTCCATCATTTTAAGAACTTCTTCTGCTTTGTCACCAAACAGGTGGTCCTGATTTAAGGGAGCATCCAGCAATTTAGTTTTAACATGATCTGGCAAAGATTGCTCCTTAAGCCAAGCATGCCTTCTAAGTACAGACCCAGTGACAGCAGCCCTGCAAGATGCCTCTAGTGAATCAAAACCACATTGCAAAGTATGTTTTCCAACCTGTTCAGCAGAATGCATTAAATCCTGTAAATCCTTATTTTCAGCACAATCAGGAATCAACATCATTTTCTGTTTAAGCAATCCAATAATATGCTGCTGATACTTTAACATGTGAAACTGGCAATTTAAGGCCCTGATGGCCAAGGTTGCAGAGGTGTATACCTTCTTACCCCATCTATCCAGGGCCCTGTAATCTCTATCAGAGGGGGTAGGATTTTTGGCAGTAGTAGCCTTAATGCCCTTGGGTGCCTGTGAAATGGTCTCAGGAGCCGCAGTAGGATTTTTAAAAAGGAACTTGTGAGAATCAGGAACCATGTAATATCTATCAGGTTTTCTTGGAACAGGAGGTAAAGAGTCAGGGGCCAAGCTAGATTCCGAAAAGGCATCATCAACAATGTCCAGCACAGAAGGGATAGCTAAAGGCCTGTGTTGGGGCAGAAGTAAGAAATCTCTAAGCCTCTTTTTAGAATCAGAGTAATCCTGGCTTTCCCAGTGAAAATGCTCCCTAAGCGTATGCAAGGTTTCAACAAAAGAAAAATCCTCTGGGGGAAAAGCAGAGGGAATAGAGTCCTCTGCATCAGAATCCTCATAGGTAGATAAGGGTAAATCCTGGTCATCAGTGGAGACAGAAATTTCAGAATCCTGGTCAGAAGTATCATAAGCAAATTCAGTCCTAGGTCTCTTAGAGGGGGAAGGTTGGCTTCCCCTGATTAAAGTAATAAGGTCTTCAGCCATTCTTATCATTTGTTTTTTTTAGGCATAGAGGCCTGACCATGCGGTCTGGGCATCGGTTTCCTAGGCATGGTTTGAGTTTTAGGCCTAGAAGAAGATGGCGTTGGTTTAATATGCAAGTCAGTAGGCCTGAATACACCCTCAGAAGCCAGTACCTGCCCATCCAAGGTAGAGACATCCGCATGTTCCACATTTGAAGCATCTCGCGGCATACCGGACTCCGAATGGGTCTAAGTAGAGGCCTGTGAATCTGAAGTAGCAGGTATCATGGGCTGCGAAAGCGTCTCACTGAGTAGTGGTGAAATGGCAACTTGCATAGGAGAAGCGTCGTCGGCAGCTTTGGAACTAGGCGGCCTGTCTCTGTCTTTATCTTTGTGTTTTTTCGGAATGTCGGTAGTCGGGTGGCTTACCAAAGACATATCTGGATAATTGAACTGAGTACCAAAATATTTAGAAGCGAAAATGTACCGACAATGGATAGCTCGTGGTTTAAATAAGGCACAAAACCGACAGCGAGGTACATCGTGGTCAAGGCCTAGGCAAGGAATACAGTACGAATGAAAATCTTTATAAGGTATTTCCTTTCCACAAGAAATACAATTACTGAATTTTACTGACATTGGTTTAGAGCAAGAAAAAGTTTCCCCAACGGGGTACTTGGCTTTAGTTGAAGACTTTGGTTCTGAAACTCAAAAATGAAAATTTCAGGAGTCGGCCAACCGGCACTAGCGAACTGCTTCTGCTTCGGGCACCGCACGGCAAGAAAGACTGATGTAATGGTGTCGGCGGCATGCTTTATACCCCTGACTACCTGACGTCATGGAAAATGAGACAGCAACCGACATAGGACCCAAGACTTTGATAATCAAGCCAACTGAGGGCTACTGCAAGCAGATAACCCAAATATGATGACTGCAACAGTGAAACACGAAGAACATCTGCAGTTTATCTTAACTTTTTCAGCCTGGAACGTTATATTCAGCTTGACATTACACCGAGGGATCTGCGTGCCTTTAAAAATCCATCTAAACCTTTTGATTTTTCAGATGAAGCAGAAAAAGGGCTTCAGGATAAATGTTTTGCAGCCGCCCATCGGTGTGCCACTGAGTGGGTAAATATCTCTATAGAATGGGACACTTTATTGCAGCGAAAGATGAAGGAAGAAATTTCTACTGTGTGTAATTCTTTGGCAGCCAAAATTAGTCCAGTTAATAAAGTGCAAGCTGGTAATTTTTATATTTTTTACTGGCCTTTTTGTCATATTTCCATATTTTTGGGACTTTCTTGTTGTATTTTAATTCTTGAAGGCCCCTTGGGACCAGAAGACTCATGTCAGGATGATACGGAGCAAGGCCTGGATCCGATGAGGGTACAGAGGCAGATTGGGGAACATGTGCCATCAGATCTCCACTATCTGAAAGGCAGAAGGACCAGGAGAAGCCCTTTCCATCTCCCCCAAAGCCAAAACTACCAAGGAAAAGGGGCAGGACTCACTACAGATCCACAGCCACAAAAGGGACTGGACCTGAACTGTCGAGTGCCAAGGCGCTTAAAGGAAGGGATGGCTCTGAGAAAGATGGAGCTGACCCCATCCCCCAGACCCAGCACCAACACCATGGCTCAGAGACTTGCTCTACTCCAAAAGAACTGGAACAGGGCTAGTCAAGGGCATCCTTAGTGTTGAGGAAGAGAACTTCCTCTGCACCAAGTGTGATGCGCAAGGTAGTCCCGAATCCTGCAACACCAAAATCGAGGGTCAGATCGGAGAAGGAGTCCTGATGTAATGGCCTGGGCAGCTCACGGATCTGACAGGGGACAAAGCCGAAACTACCCCCATCTGGAGCTGGATCTTGAGAAATCTCTTCATCATCTTGTCCATATCTGCCTTGGACCAGCTTCTGGAGAACCTGGATGAAGCCAACGATGGGGGCCAGGAATGCCTGGACTTAGAGGAAGACTCAGGAGACCTCATTGAGGTCCTCGGATCTGGAGGTATAGGATCCAATGTAGGAGCCGATGAAGGCATAGAAGATATAGTAATAATATCCCCCAGATCGTAGAAGCTGTAGGATCTGACTGGGGAGGTAACCTCTGAGGATCCAAAGAAGTCGAATCAGTAGATCTCTTGGGTTTCTTTGCTTCAAGAGAGTCCCTTGGGGAAACTGGGAGGGACATATTTTCTGACTCTAGGAGCAGCAGGAGATGAAGAGGAAGAAGCCACAGAAGGGGTCTGAGTCTCTGGAGCTGAGGAGGGAAGAAGGCCCCTAAGAATAGGTTTATTTCTATGGTCTGCTAAAGCCCATGGATTGAAAGCGGCACAAATGTTACACTCTGCTATCAAATGGTCAGCACCCAGCCAGTACACACACTCCTTGTTGGCATCCTGGTTGGGGATTTCATGCCCACATGAAGTGCGGCATTTAAAGATGGGCAAAGGTTTGTCTGCCATGACCCAATGAAAAAAACGCTAAAACCAACTGTTATCTCAAAGAGATAACGAACAGATAAGTTGTAATTCTACACTTTTTTAAATTCTAAACTTCTAACTCTAATTTTTTTAACTCTAATTTCTAACTCCACGCTAACTTTAAGATATTTGCTAACTTTTAATACACTTGTAAAAGTAACAGCAGAAATAAAGCTAACCTACACTTTTTTTTTGTTAGGAAAAGAAGAAACCTCATGCACACACACACTCAAAGTGAAAAACGAAACAGAGTGAGGACTTACAAAATCCACCTAAAGATGAAAAACAGCAAGAAAGTACAGTTGTGTACACTTACCATAAATGTATATGTTCGAATGTATTCACTGTTGCAGTCATCACTTGTGGGTTATCCCTGATGGGTAGCCCTCGGCCGGCCTGAATACCAGAGTAAAGGATTTCCCTCCTGCATCAGCTGTAGGTCACCTGAGACGGACGTCAGGTTGTTAGGGCTATAAAGAGAGGTAGCTGATGCCATTACATCAGTTTTTCTTGCCCCCAACCTATAGGAGCCCTGCCAAGAAGGCCTGAAGAAGGCCAACCTGGGGTAGGCCATTAGCTATGATGGAAATAAAGAGGGGGAAGGTGGGAGGGAAACAGGACTGCAACAGTGAATACACTTGAACATCTACATTTATGGTAAGTGTACACAAGTGTACTATGTTCTTCGTGTTTCACTGTTGCAGTCATCACTTGTGGGAAGATTCCCAAAGCTGAAAAGTAGGGTGGAAGGAAGGAAGGGAAGGAACCAGAGTCTAGGCTTGCATTGCTTTAAGTGGAAGCCATAATGCCCTGCAGGACTGCTGATGCAAAGCCTGCCCTGGATTTGGAGAAAATAGCCAGTTGGTAGTGTTTTGTGAAGGTGTGAACTGATGTAAAGTGGCAGCTTCTAAAATAACCTTGGTAGGAACGCCTCTAAGGAAGACAGTGGAAGTTGCTGCTGCCCTAGTAGAATGGGTTCTGACTGATTTGAGAGTTATATTCCCATGAAAGGAGTAGAAGAAATGGATGCAGTATGATATCCATTTAGAAATGGTCTGCTTGGATATAGGTTTCCCCTCTGCCCCTAATGCAAAGCTGACCAGCAGCTGGTCAGTCTTTCTGAAAGACTTGATCCTATCCAGATAGTATCTAAGCTATCTGTGCACATCTAATGTATGGAGAATCCTCTTGCCCCCTATTTTGTGGGTTTGGAAAGAAGGTAGGGAGATGGATAGCCTGATTAAGGGCCATGTCAAATACCACCTTAGGCACAAAGAGGGGTTGGTTCTAAGAGACATCCTGTCTGCATGGGAAATAATGAAAGGTTCAATAGTCATGAGAGCCTGTAGCTCAGAAACCATCCTGGCTGAGGTTATGGCCAGCAGGAAGGCGGTCTTCCAAGAGAGGTGCTTCATTTCTGCTGAGGTAGCTGGTTCAAAAGGAGGTAAAGTCAGTTTTTCTAGGACAAAGTTCAGATCCCATGCTGGAGTGGGTGGCCATCTAGGTGGTCTGGTGTGTTACACCCCTCTAAGGAATTGTTTTAACAGGGGATGGGAAAACATAGGTTGCTCTGTTGGGGAATGAGCAGAGACAGCTGAGGCATAAATTTTGATAGAGGTGTATGACAATCCCTTCTGCACTAGCTCCTCTAGGTAGTCCAGGACCAAAGTGACAGTGGCATGGGTGCTGCTTTCACCCTTACTGTGGCACCAGGCAGCAACTTAATTTGCAGAATAGGATGTCTGGGTGTTGAGCCTCCTGGCCTCTTTAATGATATCCAGAACCTGCTTGCTCAAAGGTGGACTGATATCTGCCTCTAGGGTATAAGCCATGTGGCTAGGCTGAGTGTTTGAAGATTTGGATGTAGTACTGACCCTTTTTCTTTGGTTAATAGCTTTTTTGTGAGAGGCAGGCTCATGGGAAGCTCCTGGTCAGGATGAGGAGTAAGGGGTACCAGTGCTGCCTGGGCAAGTGTGGGGCAATGAGGATGGCCCTTGGCCCTTCCTCCCTGATCTTTAGAAGTACCCTGGGAATCAGTGGCAAAGGAGGGAAGGAGTACACAAACAGGTTGCCCCAGTGAAAGGAGAGAGCATCCACCTTCCAAGCTCATGGGTGGAACTCCATGGAGTAGAGCCTGGTCAGCTGTCTGTTTTCTATTGTTACAGAGGTCTACCTCCGGCGCCCCCCCCAGAGGTGTATGATGCTGAGGAAGGACTCCATGTGTAGCTGCCACTTGTGGGGGTTCAGGACACTTCTGCTGAAGTGGTCTCCCAGGGCATTGTCTTCCCCTGGAATGTACTGAGCTATCAGATGTAGTCCAATCATTGCGGCTGATAAGCATAGCTAGGCAACAAAGGGGGTAGGAGTGTGCCCCCCCCCCCCGTTTGTTGATGTCCAACATGACCGTGGTGTTGTCTGTTTCTGTTTTGATCAAGAGCACTCCTGGTCTGAGGTGGACCTTGAAAGCTATTATAGTTCTGTGCACCACTCGCATTTTCTTCAGGTTGATATGGAGGGTTAGATCTCCCTGATACCAGGTGCCCTGAGTGCATGTCTCCTAAGTGAGCCCCCCAGGCTGTGTCTGAGGCATCAGTGGTGATGGTCTGGTCTTGGGGAAGGGTGATAAAGGGTAGACCCCTATTCAAGGTACAGACTTCTGCCCACCATAAAAGTTCTTTCCATAAGCAGAGAATCAGAGGTAGCTGGCTCTCCAGTGACTGTGTGTGTTGGCACCATAGGTTTCTGAGGTACAATTGTAGTTTTCTCATGTGGAGCCTGTCCAAAGGCACCAACAAGATGCAGGATGCCATGTACCCGAGTGCTTGAAGGAACTTCCTTGCTGTGAGATGTGTCCTGCGAACTAGCTAAGAAAAGTACAGGGGGAGAAAGTTCTGCTTCTCTGGAGACAGGAAGGCTCTTTGGGTAGATGTGTACAGGAGAGCTCCTAAGAAGGTTATGTGTCTTGTGGGCTGGAATTGGGATTTTTCTCTGTTGATGGCAAATCCCAGAGAGGTTAGGAGGGTTTGGACAAAGGTAAGATCCTGCAAGAGTTTCTCCTTGGTGTCCACCTGGATGAGACAGTCATCCAGATAGGGGTAAAACTGTACGTTTTGCTGTCTGCAAAAGGCAATGACGGGAGCCAAGCACTTGGTAAAGACTCTGGGAGCAGTAGCTAAGCCAAAGGGCTGAGCAGAGAACTGAAAGTGCTCTGAGCCTGCTCCAAAGCACAGGAAACTCCTGCAGGACTCCCTTATGGGGATATGGAGGTAGGCATCTTTCATATCTAGGGTCACTAGCCAAGTATTTGGTGCTAACATTGGCAAGAATTTTTGAAGGGTTAGCATTTTGAATTTTGGCACTAGGAGGGACAGATTTAATGTGGATATGTCTAGAATAGCGCACCAGGTACCCTCTTTTCTGGATACTAGGAACGACCTTGAGTAAAAACCTTTTCCCGCTTGTTCTTCTGGTACTGGTTCCAATGCTCCTTGAGCACAGAGTTTTTGAATCAGGCGGATGGCCTCTGTCCTCTGCTTTGCTGGTATGTCTGGAAGCCCTGAAAATCTGGGGTTCTCTATAAAAGTGAATCTGTACCCTTGGGAAATGATATTTAGGGCCCACCGATCTATTGTGATGGTTTGCCACTTGCTTAAGACTAGGGAAAGCCTTCCTCCTTGCCTGTGGGGGGCAGGCAGAGGGGCAGTCATTGTGAGTTCTTAGGATAGGCAGTGGACTTAGAACTCCCTGTCTAGGTGTAGTAGAGGTCCACCATCTAGGCTTCTGCTGGCTTTGCTGCTGTTGTCTGGAGGGACTATATCTGCGTCCTTTATTTTGCACAGCTTTTGCTTGGGTAAGAAAGGGCCAGTACCTCGTAGCAAAGTTCCTGCTGAAACTGGGGGGGGGGGGGGGGGTTGTACCTGAAGGAAGTCTTTGACCATCTACATTGACTTGGCCTTGTCTTCCATTTCCTTAATCACTTTCTCTGCCTTAGGGCTGAACAACTGTTCCCTATCCAAGGGGGTGTCCAGAAGTTTTAATTTAACCTGGTCAGGCAAAGGTTGCTCTCTCAACCATGCATGTCTTCTAATAATTGATCCAGAAACTGCAGCCCTGCTAGAAGCTTCCAGAGCATCAAATCCGCAATGCAGGGAATGCTTGACCACTTGAGAGCTGGAGTGAATCAGATCTCCTAGTTCTCAGGTAGTAGTACTCTATGATAAGGAGGAAATTTTCTGCTTTAATAACTCCAGCGTGTTCTGTTGATATTTAAACATATGGAATTGGCAATTGAGAGCTCTAATGGCTGGGGTAGCCGAAGTGTAGACCTTTTTGCCCCATCTGTCCAAGGCTCTGCTCTCCTTGTCAGAGGGCATTGGATTTTTGGAGAAATTGGCCCTAGCCCCCTTGGGTCCCTGAGTAATGACCACTGGGTCAGCTGCAGGGTTCTTGAACAAATACTTATGAGTATCTGGCACCCTTGTAATATCTATCAGGCTTTCTGGGTGCAGGAGGCAGGGCATCAGGGATGAGAAGAGACTCCAGGAAGACATTCTTCATCACATCCAGAATGTGAGGAATGGCTAAGGGTTTATGTTGTGGTAAGTCCAGGAACTCTCTCAATCTCTTCTTTGATTGGGGGTAGTCCTGAGCCTCCCAATGGAAATGCTCTCTGAGGGAATTTAAAGCCTCCTTGAATGAGAGATCCTCAGGAAGGGATGCAGAAGGAATGGATTCCTCAGCATCTGAATCCTCAAAGGCTGCCAGAGGCTGTTATTCAGTGTCTGAGTCGAAAAAGTTGGAGTCCTCTGACTCTGGCTCTGAAAGCACCTCTGGAGAAAGGTCCATTTTTCTTTTGGCTGGGGTAGCTTGAACATAGTGGTTACCCCTGATGAGAGAGATTAAATCCTCAACCATCCTAAGTAAATGCTGAGACTGAGCAGCGAGGAAGGTGTTTTCCTAAGTGTGGCCTTGCTCTTAGACCTTAGTGATTCAATGGGCTTAAGGTGTGGTTTTGGCTGGTGGCATGCCATTGGTCTTTGTCTGGCGTCAGTCATCCAAAAGGCCTCCTCGGAAGCCGGTGCCTGCAAAGTGGCTCCGGACCCAACCATGGGGCTGGCAACAGACAATTCAGAAGGAGAAGCCTGATCCGCCAATGTACCGGACTCCAAAAGGGTCTCGGTAGAGGCCTACGATGGCTCTACAGCTGTCGTCAGGGGATACATATGCGCCTCACTGAGTTCCGCTGTGCTAGTGGACAGTAGGCTGGCTGACTTCAGGTTTGAGTAGTCTGTGGGCCTAACCTTCTGTGGTCTATCTCTTTCCTTTTCTTTTTTAGGTATTTCCACAGTAGACTGACAGACGGACGCCATTTCGCATTGGTAACTACTCTCCATGAAATGTCTAGCTACAAAATCAGCTCTTCTGCGGATGGCCTTAGTGTTAAATAATGCACAGAACTGACATCTGGGGACATCGTGGTCTGGGCCTAAACAAGTTACACACAGATTATGACAGCCTCGGTGTGGTATTTGTTTTCTACAGTGGAGACAGTTATTTACTTTCTCGGACATCGGCTAAGTGCAAGAAAAGAATCCCCAATGGGGCACTTAGCTTTAATAGTTTTCTACCTCACTCTGGCAATGGCTGGCCAACGCAGTCAAACTGCTTCTGTTTTGGGCTCCAAGGCAAGAACGACTGTTGTAATGGAACCGGCTGCCTCTCTTTATAGCCCTGACTACCCAACGTCAGTCTCAGAAGACCTGCAGCCGATGCAGGAGGGAAATCCTTTACTCTGGTATTCGGGACAGCCGAGGGCTACCCAGCAGGGATAACCCACAAGTGATGACTGCAACAGTGAAACACAAAGAAAGTACAGTTGTGTACCTACCATAAATGTAGATGTTCGAGTGTATTCACTGTTGCAGTCATTACACTTGGGTTATCCTGCTGGCAGGCTACCCGCAGTCGGCCTGAATTCCAAAGTCCTGGTCCTGCGTCGGTTGCTGTCACCTCTTCCCTGATGTCAGTGCGCCAGGGGTATATAAGATACAGCTGACGCCATTTTCTTCAGTTTTTCTTGCCCCAGATGTCAGGTGCCCCCAAGAAGGTAGGCAATACATATTTTTATAAAAACATACAGTAAAATAAAACCAATACCTTCATCTACAAGCAAATACACCACATAGGTTGTATAGGATAGAGAAGTATAGATAAGTCCCAGAAAAGAAAGGAGGATGGAGGGTGGGTAACCTGGACTGCAACAGTGAACACACTCGAACATCTACATTTATGGTAGGTACACAACTGTACTATGTTCATCGTGTTTCACTGTTGCAATCATTACACTTGGGTTGAATCCCAAAGCTGAGGTAGGGCGGCTGGGTCTAAATAGGATTAGGAGTGGCTATGAGGCCCTGCAGAACTGCAGTGGCAAAGCCTGCTCTGGATTTAGAGTAAAGAGGTAAGTGATAATGCTTGGTAAAAGTGTTTACTGCACTCCAAGTTGCAGCCTCCAAAATTTCCTTGGTTGGTACTCCTCTGAGAAAGGCTGCTGAAGTGGCTGCTGTCCTGGTAGAATGTGGCCTAATATTCTTAGGCACTGACTTGCCATGCTGTGCATAGCAGAAACAAATACAGTGTCCTATCCATTTTGAAACAGTCTGCTTTGAGATAGCCTTTCCTTGTGATCCTGCAGCATACTCTACAAACAGTTCCTCAGTTTTTCTGAAAGCTTTTGTTTTGTCCAAGTAGAAGCGTAGCTGCCTGTGTATGTCCAAAGAGTGCAGAAGTCTCTCCCCTTTATTCTGGGGATTTGGATAAAATGTTGGCAAATGAATGGTTTGGTTAAGAGCCACACTGGATACTACCTTTGGCATAAATGTTGGGTTTGTCCTTAGAGAAACCCTGTCCAGATGAAAAATGATAAAAGGTTCCACTGCCATCAATGCCTGTTTCTAAGACAAAATTGAGGTCCCATGTAGGTATTGGTGCTCTCCTTGGGGGTCTTATGTTTTTTGCCCCTCTGAGGTACTGTCTTAGCAGTGGATGAGAGAAAATAGGAGGTTCCGTATTGTAATGAGCTGAAATGGCCGAGGCATGAATCTTAATTGATGAGAAGGATAGGCCTTTGTCCACATCTCAGTTAGGTATTGTAAAATCTGAGGAATATTTGGAATAAGTGGTTCAAGTCCTTGTGCCCGGTTCCAAGCACAGAATCTCTTCCATTTTTCTGCATAAGATTTCCTGGTGCTGGGCCTCCTGGCTTACAAAATGACATCCATAACAGCTTTAGAGAGAGGTGTGTTCTGAGTGGCTATATTATCTGCCATGCAGCCAGATTTAAGGTTCTGAGTTGGTTGTGCAGGATCTGATTGTTTTATTGAGTCAGAAGATGAGGAATTTGAGGTAAAGTCCAGGCTGGGCCTTGAGACAAGCTCTTTAGGATTGGGTACCAGTGCTGGCGTGGCCAGTCTGGGGCAATCAGAATCATTTTTGGCTTCTCGTGTCTGACTTTTAGGAGCACCTTGAGAAGGAGAGGCAGTGGTGGAAAGGCATAAACTGATAGGGTTTTCCAGCTGAATGATAGAGCATCCACTTTCCACACTTGTGAGTGATAAGTCCTTGTGCAGAATCTCTGTAGTTGGCAGTTGTGAGGGGGAGGCAAAATGATCTATGTCTGGGCATCCTCATTTCCTTGTTATCATGCTGAAGACCTGTGGATTTAGTTTCCACTCGTGAGGAGCCATGAGGTTTCTGCTTAGTTTGTCTGCCAGAGTATTTTTCTTTCCTGGCAGGAATTGTGCCTGCAGATGTATTTGGTAGGTCAGTGCTGTGTTCCACAAAGTCATGGCTTGCCTGCAGAGGGGGTAGGAATGTGTGCCCCCTTGCTTGTTTATGTACCACATAACTGTAGTATTGTCCGTCTTTAGTAATAGTTGTCTTGGATGTAGTAGATCCTTGAAGGCTGTCAGGGCATTCTGTACAGCTAGCATCTCTTTTTGATTGATGTGAAGATGCATTTGGTCCGCAGGCCACGTGCCCTGAATACATTTTCCTGTTATGTGTGCCCCTCGGGCATAATCCGATGCATCTGTTGTTAGTGTCTGCCTGGCTGTGGGTAAAGTGAAAGGCTGTCCCTTGTTGTGGTGACAGGCCAGTGCCCACCATCGAAACTCCTGTTGCAGGCAGGGAATTAAAGTTATTATTGTTTCCAGGCTGTGGCTATGTTGAGTCCAAACACTTTTTAGATACCATTGTAGCTTCCTCATATGCAGTCTTGCATATGCAATTAGCAGTATGCAGGATGCCATGAAGCCCAAAACCTGCAGAATCTTTCTTGCAGGTAGCTGGGTCTTTGCTGCCATCATTTGAAAGTAAAGAGTCAGTTGCCTTTGCTTGTCTGGCATGAGATTAGCCATCTGGGGAGTTGTATTTAGGCTTGCACCCTGGAATATTATCTCTTGAGAGGGCACTAGTTTTGATTTATTTTCGTTTACTGTGTACCCTAGGCAAATTAGTAATCTTTTTACAAATGCCAGATGCTTTAGTAGAATGTCCTTGCTCTCTGCTTGAATAAGGCAGTCATCCAAGTAGGGATATATTTGAATTCCTTTTTGTCTGCAAAATGCAATTACTGGTGCCAGGCATTTTGTGAAGACCCTGGGCGCAGTAGATAAGCCAAAGGGCAGTGCAGAGAATTGGTAATGCATTGAGCCAGCTATGAATCTGAGATATCTTCTGCAGGATTGTCTGATTGGGACATGCAGGTATGCCTCTTTGAGGTCCAAAGTAACTAGCCAAACCTTCTTGCCCAGCATGGGTAGAAGTTGCTGCAGTGTCAACATTTTGAATTTTGGAACATCCACGAAAATATTTAGAATTGACAAGTCCAGTATTGGTCTCCAGGCTTTGTCCTTTCTGGGTACCAAGAAAAGTCTTGAGTAAAATCCTCTCCCTTGTTCTTGCTGTGGTACTTTTTGAATAGCTCTCATGTCCATGAGAGCAGAAATTTGTTTTTGTGCCTCTGCCCATTGATTTTGTGGCAGGTCTGGCATACCTTTTGACCTTAGTAGGGTGTGAAAGTGGAACCTGTAACCCTGAGAAACAATATTCAGTACCAATTTGTCCTGGGTGATCATGTGCCAATTTTGTGAGAAAAGTGCTAGTTTTCCCCCTAAGGGTGCTGCCAAAAGGTAAGTGCTTGGCATTTGTAGATGGAAGTCATTGTGACTGTTTCCTATAAGGTTGTGATTTGTCTTCTCCGCCTTTGGGGGCTGAAGCACCCCATTGTTTAGGTCTGTATGAGCCTTGGGGCTGAGATCTGCCTCTTGGGCGCCTGTATCTGCCTCTTTGTGGCCTGTCTGACACTGGAAAGGACCAGTTTTTAGAAGGCCAGTTCTTGCTAAATCTAGGTGGCTGAACCTGTAAGAAATCCTTTACTGTCTGCATTGATTTTGCTTTATCCTCCATTTTCTTTAACACCTCTTCTGCCTTAACACCAAACCAAGTATCATGCTGTAATGGAGCATCCAATAATTTTGCTTTAACATGATCAGGTAAACTTTGTTCTTTTAACCAAGCATGCCTTCGAATGACAGAACCTGTAACTGTGGCTCTGCAAGAAGCCTCTAATGAATCAAAACCACATTGCAGAGTATGTTTTCCCACTTGTTCAGCTACATGCAATAAATCCTGCATTTCCTTATTGTCAGGACATTCTGAGCTTGTAAGCATTTTCTGTTTTAGCAAAGACATTAGGTATTGTTGACATTTAAGCATGTGAAACTGGCAGTTTAAAGCCCTTACAGCTAAAGTAGCAGAAGTGTTAACTTTTTTCCCCCATCTATCCAGTGCTCTAGAATCCCTATCAGAGGGAACAGGGTTTTTTACAGTGGAAGCCTTGACCCCTTTGGGACCCTGAAAAATTGTTTCTGGGTCAGCAGCAGGGTTTCTATAAAGAAATTTATGAGAGTCTGGGACCCTGTAGTACCTATCTGGCTTGGCTGGTGCAGGGGGTAAAGAATCAGGAGACAAACTGGATTCAGAAAAAACATCATCAACAATATCTAGTACAGGGGGATAACAAGGGGCCTGTGCTGAGCCAGTAAAAGAAAGTCTCTGAGCCTTTTCTTGGATTCTGAATAATCCTGGCTCTCCCAATGGAAATGCTCCCTCATGGTGTGCAAGGTTTCCCCAAAAGAGTAATCCTCAGGAGGAGAGGCTGAAGGGATAGATTCTTCAGCATCAGAGTCCTCATAGGGAGGAAGAGAATATCCCTGTTCTGAAGAGGAGTCAGAGGAAATAGAGACCTGGTCAGAGGAGTCATAGTCAGTGTCTTGCCTAGGCCTTTTATCAGGAGGGGGGATGGGAACCCCTGATCAAAGTAATTAGGTCCTCGGCCATTTTAAGCATCTGTTTCTTTGGCATGGATGACTGTCCAGGAGAATGCTGTACTTGTTTCTTTGTCTTTAGTGGTGTTTTAGACTTTGCCTTGGCTGCTGAAGTGAACTTGATAGTAAGCTGTGTAGGTCTGAAAACACCCTCAGAAGCCGATGCCTGCTCAGCGGCTCCGGACCCATCTGAGGGAATAGTTTCCGTAGGCCCAATACCTTGAGTTTCCAGAGGCCTAGTTGTCTCCACGTGGGAGTCGGAGGCAGCGGGTGTCAGGGGCTGAGAAAGCACCTCACTGAGAACCGGCGACTGGCCTAGAAGAGGCTTCATCGTCGGTTTTGGACCTCGGATGCCTGTCCTTTTCTTTGTCTTTGCGTTTTGCATGAATTCAGGTCGTCGGTTGTTCCGACGGCATTATGTAGTTAAACCTTCGGCCAAAGTAATGTAAAGCAAAATCAAACCGACGCTTAATAGTACGTTGGTTGAATCTAGCACAAAACCGACAACTAGCAACGTCATGGTCAGGGCCTAGGCAAGGAATACAGTAAGAGTGAAAATCCTTATGAGGTATTTGCTTCCCACAAGAAATACAATTGTTAACTTTTACTGACATCGGTCTGGAGCAAGAAAAAAGTTTCCCCAACAGGGTACTTAGCTTTATTGAAGACTTTGGTTCTGAAATTCAATTTCGAAAATCTCAGGAGTCGGCCGACCGACACTTGCGAACTGCTTTTGCTTTGG
Organism: Protopterus annectens; assembly: GCF_019279795.1. Classification (NCBI taxonomy): domain Eukaryota; kingdom Metazoa; phylum Chordata; order Ceratodontiformes; family Protopteridae; genus Protopterus; species Protopterus annectens. Next base: position 258,976,537 of record NC_056733.1, read on the forward strand.
GCACCGCGCTGCAAGAAAGACTGAAGAAAATGGCGTCGGCTGCATCTTATATACCCCTGGCGCACTGACGTCAGGGAAGAGGCGACAGCAACCGACGCCGGACCAGGACTTTGGAATTCAGACCAACTGCGGGTAGCCTGCCAGAAGGATAACCCAAGTGTAATGACTGCAACAGTGAAACACGATGAACATCATCTAGGGAAACTCTCCAACCCAAGCCTGAGAGAATGAAAGCCACATCTGGTTCACTGAAGCAGCAAACAAGATATGAGGTTCGTGGTTGGATGTGGGGCATTATGGGTAGAAGGAAGGAGCTTGAGAGTTGGATCCAAGTCTGTAGAATGTGGCGGAGCCAGATCAGAGAGTTGGATCCGAGACCCTCTGATGAGGAGGAATGAAGAAGACAACATCAACTCAACTAAATTTACACCACGTTTGGTAACCTTAACATAAGTCATGCCATTTAGATTCCCTTCAGCCCCTAGATCAGAAGCATTTTCACGAATATCCTTCCCCACCTGACACTGGAATGAATTGTGATAACTGCACCAAAAGATCAGTCAAATAATCAAGAATGGACAAAGCAATGCTCCCATTCAAAACAGTCTTCTGCAATGATATGGTACAGTATTACAAAGTGAAGACCGGTTGCAGCCCTCAAGCAATGAATGTTAATAACAACAAAAAATAAAAAACTACTTCAACCATGAACCACGCAGTTACTGCTAAAATTGTTTATTATGATTAAGCGCTTTCAGTACACAACCTTAACATAACTTCATCAGAATCGAAAAGCAGAATTAAAATTCCTTCCTATTTAAAACTAACCAGGGTCACATGACCCTCACAATTACACCAATTATCCACTCCAAATCAAAAATGTTTGTAAAATACACTAAAATTAATAATGTTAAAATATTAATACAGTAATGTGTTACCAAATTTCACTTACAATTTGGCTGATTTTAATTTAATATACTTTCTATAGAAGCAGGTGTTTAAACGTAACTTCCAAACCAGTTCCCATTGTTACAATTTAGTCACCCAAGAACCAATTCATTGACTAATTTCTACTCTTTCTAGTACAACAAACAAAAACCTTTTGAAAATGTCAAAATGATACTGAGAAGCAAGGGCGAAACAATTTAATTACTAATAAAGTGTATGGCCAAATGTGGTCACTGTACATATTTTAAGTTTATAATAGATGGACCAAATGTGGTGGCTGCAGGTTACAATAAGCTTATAGGGTGTCCAGGTCACTTCAAATGTGAAAAAAGGGGTGTTATGTATTTAGCCTCTTGTCTTTCATGCAACAGTTTCTATGTAGGGAAAACAGAAAGACAACCGACATCTAGAAGTTATGATCATCAGTACAATATTAGGAAACGTAATATCAAAATGCTTTATATAAACATTCAATTATTTGTCCAAATTTCAAAAGATTTTTGTTCTTTATATTAGAAAAGGTAGAAATTAGGCCACAAGATGGTTCTTGGGTGACTAAACTGGAACAATGTGAACCTGTTTGGCAGTTACATTTAAATGCCTGCTACAAGTCTGGTTTAAATGAACATGTTTCTATAGGAAATGTATTAAAGTTAAGCTCGGCCAATGTGTAAGTGAAATTTAGTAACATTATCTACATCGAAAAACAATCAATCAATCACTCTACCCTTTATCTGTCACCTTCCAAACAGTTTCAGGAATAAGCCTTTGCTCCTTCGTAAATTGTACTATATACTTGTCTTACAGTTTCATACAATATTGTCTTCAGAAATAAAACCGTTCCCATTACATACAGAAGAATAATGCACCAAATTTCACTCCTTTGACCAAGAGTAACACTGTGCATGGGTGTGTATGCAACAATGTGTGAGACATAAGTTTTGGGATGATAGCTACAATGTTAATTCCTAATTTCATATTCATAGCTAATTTTCAAACAGATCAATACCATTCACTAATTTCTTCCCCTACGTACCAACCCATACACATGTTGAGTGCTGCCTCTAATGCACTAACAAAAACACAGTGCACTGTTGTGAACCAAAAGTGATAGCAGTGTGAACACAAAATGAAAGTAATGCATTGACTAGTTTAACATCAACATCGACATCTCTTGTGATCTGAACTCTCTCCTAAACTGAAGACGTTATCATTGTAACATAAGAGGTTAAACCAACAACTTAAGACATTACTATCACTAGAAAAAACAACCCAGTCCTTAGAACTATTTTCACACACTGAAATGACAGATTTAGTGGAATCCCATATATGACAAAAGTCAGGGGGCATTCCACACACAATTTCACTAAGCAATGCTCAGCCTCCATGTAAAACAACAGAAAAAAGGGAATATTATTACAAACAATGAAAGGATTATGTCAAAACCACAGAAGGAGACATTACAACTTTGGGAAGTCATCCACCCCAGGGAACTTCCACACTGGCAATACACTGCCTAAGAGCTGACCCAGTTGTTCAGGATTTGTGAACTTATGTGGACAGTGACCTAACTTTTGACCAACATGTGTCTATTGTTGTAAGAATGTCCTTCTATAAAGGGACTGTTTCTAAATCTCAGGATGTCATTGTCCTCCTTTACTCAGCCCTCATTAGGCCAGTCACTGAAAATAAAGCCATCTTTGGCATCTATTTGTCCAGACACATGCAACAACTGGAACGCCGACAGATATATTTACTAAAAGGATACAAGCCTGAAATAAGTTCCACATGGACCGAATCAAAGCCTTCAACATCAACAGAATGGTTTGGAGGGACAGGTCTATTTCACAGAGGATACCTCTGCTCTGGAACAGACTTCCCAATCATATAAAAAAAATCCCTGTCCACATTCAAGCGCAACTTGGATCTACGGATGGGAAACAGAAAATTTACCCCAGGACTGCCCATTGTACTGCGAGTGGACACAGGCAGCTCTTAAATGCTTTACCCCATACATGGGTCCCTGCAAATTCCCTTTGGCATAATTCAAGCCATTCTCATTAGGGGTAATAAATAACTTTCAACCATAACGGATGGGTAAAGGCCAATCTCTAAACAAACAGAATAGGTTAATTTGAGCACAAATAGGGAAACTGGCTAGGCTTAAAATGACCCACAAGATCAGCTAGCCTGTAACTAACCTATGATCAGCAATAAAACAACCAGAAGGTAAGAAAAGTTACAAATCACTTTTAGTACATGCGTTTTGCTAAATTAATTGAAGGCCCTAGCAAGTTCAACAAAGAGGGTGCCTGTAAGGGGCCCCTTGCTTGCCTTAGTGAGTATGGCTTTTGGGTACCTCTGTGTTTTATGCAACAATACTGGTGAGAAGATAAAATGTGGTATTAGTAAAGGAAAGAGGTTAACTGGTTAACTGCTCCTTCTAGAAGTTTGACCAAATGGGTAAGAGAGATATGGGCTGAACGTCTGAGATACTGGAAGGTTTGGCAAGTTTAGGAATGATAGTGACAATTTTTTTCACATGTCAGGAAAGACTTGTTGTGTGATTGAGAGGTTGAATATATAATGAGTGTGTTTGGAGATAATGTCTCCAAAATTCTTGAAGAGCCAGGGAACCCATTATAGGGCAACAGTAGAATTAATGTATTGATTTTCTTTCTGGATAAAACAGGAGGCAGGGAAGATTCTAAAGATGGTAGCTTTGATAAATTACATGGTAGGTTCACTAGGAAAGAAGTAGAGAACTCTGCTGAAAAGTGAGAAGCTGTTACAGTATACAAAATATGATGAGTTTTTGTCTAATTAAGTAGGGTTATGTTACCTCTTTCTAACACTGTCGACAGCTAGAGTTTGTTTCTATCATAGATAAATAGCTTCTGTTCTTCTCATGTTTTTTTAAACATAGTTACACAGGGCTATGTAAATGTCATGGTTATATTGGGATTGTGTTTTTTTCCAGATATTATCTTTTTATTTAAAAAGGTGCTGGACTTTGAATATTAGCTATGGAAGATGCATGGTTTTGTGCACTTCATTTTACAGGGGAAGAACTTGATCTTGCATTCTTCAGAGCTTCAGTTAAAAAGGTGACAAAGTTTCACTGATTCTGGTGACATTGTACAGCATAGGCCAGTTTATACTGTTAATTGCATTCTCAGCAAGTTGTGACTTGGCTGTGGTACTGGCATGGAAGGGAATGAGAATTAATGGAATTTGGGTTGTTTAGGGAGTAAAATGAATGTTATGGCAAAGTGATCATTTAAATTTGGAAGATGCACTACTACTCATGTATTCTGCGGTGGTGCAGAGGTAGTGTTGTTGCCTCACAGCAACAGATTCTCCTGTTCGATTCTCAGCTGGAGTGCCTTCTGTGTGGAGTCTGCATGTCCTCCCCGCGGTCGAGTGGTGTTCGACAGACATGTGTGAATGGGCGTCGGGCTGGCAACTCTGCACCATAAAAATCTACTGCCAATCATTAGCGGACTGGAGTCCCACTGTGGAGACCCCAAATCCTGGAAAAGCCGAAAAGACAAACAACAACAACAACTACTACTCACGTTACATATGATGGTTGTTGGATACAAGATGTCTAGGAGGGAGGGAACAATTTGTTGTTTTGTTAGGCACCATAAGTTCTTCAATAACTGAAAACCAAAAAGATCCCTGTATAATTAGTAACTAGCATTTATACCTGTAACACCATCAGCAAACTCAGTTGGTTATCTTATGAAAATAAAACCATGCTAATAGTCCTGACTTTTGCCCATAAACTCCTTGATATTATCAAATGCCTTCCCTCAGCACATTAACTCAGTGGTAAACAAACAAGACATGTAGCTATAACAGTGAAAATGTCTCTCAAAACCTTAAAACGTGCACCAATGGTGATGACAAAGCAAATAGCTCCTATAAAGCAACAGGATGGGACACAATACCCACCAAACTAAAAGAAGTGGTAACTTTTATTACATTAAAACAGTCACTACTACCACAATATCAGGTTATCATACCTAAATATGACGTAATCTAAATACTTTAATGCCAATCTAATTTTATGTTCTGCCCGCTAAATACAAAAGTTTCAAAGCAAACCAATGTTGGTCAGGGTATAACTTTCTAGGTTTCTATTACGTATATATACTTGAGATACTTGAGCCATTCTGTTTCTAACCTTTAATGTCATTTTGTTTGAGACTTTCGTAATAATGAATTGCCCTACGGTCATATCAGCTCTGCTTGCCTTCCTATTTTGCTACTGTAAAAACTGCAGATAAGACCCAACCAAGCTACGGTCTTGAATATGTAAATTTGGGAGAGCTTGTTTTTACAACTTTGTATATACTCCTCAGTTACATTAGTTGTTTTTGTACTGCTTGTTACAATTCCAGGTCTACTCTGAAAATGATCCTGACTGGTAGAATTAACATGGAGAACAAAGTGTAAAAGAACAAATTACATAAATAAATAAAAACAAAAGTCTGTCTTAAAAGGCTACACCTCACATGCACTTTCAGTTTCTGAAAGTACAGCACTATGACGTAGATGTTTTACAAAACATGAGCTGAAAATGATAAGCAACAATAAAGTTACAGGGATTTCTTCAAAGTTTTACAGACAATACTAGAAAAAGCAAAGACTATAACTTTGCAGCATGGAGCCAACTGCTAGGGAGTGAGAACGGTCCCCAGTGCAAGTAAGAAGACTGTGCTGCAGGTCTGCAAAATGTAATTAAGGGGTAGGATGCTGGGTACTGGAAATGCAGTCAAAGGCTTGGGAGGAGAGTAAGTACAATATAACAATGGACATTTTGTATTATTTTACTGAGGGAGGGAAATAATGTTGGAATCTTTAAATGTGGGATGTACTTTTTTTATGGATTCTTCCTCTCTCTCCTGCATCATCTTATGGCTCCCTACCCAGTGTCCCACATTCACCCTTGGGTTTGCCAGCCACCGCATATACCTCTGCAGACTATCTCTAATAGGGCTGGGCAGATGAAGAACTTAACCTGGGGTATGGTTGTTCACATCTGCCAGGGATGCTTTGTTATTTTATGCCATTCCTTTTACTCCCCCCTTCCTTGGCTCTCTACGTTACAACTGACAGCTTGGCATGGAATGGAGACATGGAGCATACAGCGCCTCCATAGCAGCTCAGCCTTGTCACTACCCTATTCCTCTCTTTCGACTATGTCTCTTACTGTGATGATTGCAGCCTCCACCAGGGATCACCACAGGAGTCACCCATGGAACCATCCATCAGATGCCCTAGCTGCTAAGCGAACCCAGGTCAATTGGGCTGCAGTCAGGACTTTATCCCTCTACTGTACTGAAGAGGCTTGGAACATGTACCCTTTAGTGACAGTGAGTATTTGTGGGTACATGGTAAGGGTAGTAAGTGCAGTGGACAGACAAGAAGGGGTTCTGTTTATTTATTTTCTACGCCATTTATGGTCTTACCCAGCCATAATGATAAAGCCCTTCCAAGTGTGCCATATGACCCTTTTGCTCCCATTATGCTCTTAGTTTTTGTATCCTGTATTGTTTTTTCTTTTTTTTGGGGGGGGGGTCTTTAATCATTAGCACTGGATAGCAAAATTCAAAAGGGTGTTGTAACCATCCATGGCAGGTTCACTTTTTTTACTATCCTACCTCCCTGTCTATCGGTCATGAAGCAAATTACACTTTCACTTCTAAGGGAAAACTAGATATGGCTGCCAATTGCACTTTGATAGTAGAAAAGCTAGCTCCCTCTTGAAAAACAGATGCTAAAAATTCTAGGACTACAGAGAAAGGAGCAATGAAGGGGTATAATTCCCTCTGAAGAGCCCAAACAGAAAATCTTTTCCATTTACTTTTGTAAATCTTTCTTGTAGAGGCTTTATAGTAAGACAGGAGTAAGGGGAGCAAAGCCTGGGCTGTCTAGCTATCAGTGGAATTGGAAAAGAACATGCAGTCAACTTGAGGCCTGGGATGTTTGGATGATCAATCCCAGAGAGATGCAAAAGCAAGTCTGGACTGGGGTCCAGTATCAGTGGAGGATAAAGAAAATAAGGCCAAAGGAAGGGGAACTACACCTGATGAGGCCAAAATGGGGCAATGAGGATAACTGCACTCTTCAACCAAAGTGTCTTTTGTAAGAATTTGGAGGATCAGAGGTATCAGGGGATAAGTATACAGGAGTCCACAGGGCAAAACATAAACTACAGCATCTCTCGGTGACGCCCCCCCCCCAAGGGGGGAGGGTTAGGACAAAGAACCTGCTGCACTTGTTGTGCAGAGATACAAAGAGGTTGCAGCAAGGTTAGCCCCAGTGACGGAAAACCTCTCCACCATTGATTGATTGAGTTTGTCTGCTAGAATGCTTGACTTCCACAGTATGTGCACTGCCAAATTAAAGCAGTTGGAGGAGACTGCTCACTGCCACTTTCTTGCTTCCTCTCAATAAAGGGGGTAGGATTGGATCCCCCATTTGTTGATTCACCAAACCACAAACATGTTGTTGGTTTATATTGCAATTGTCCAAGGAGGGAGAATGTCTTGAAAGGCCTGCAACACTAGAAGGACAGCTCTTATCTCTAGGACATTGATGTGCAAATAGGTCTTTTCTGGGGACCACATGCCTTGGACCATCTGTCCCAAGAAATGCCCTCTCACCCCCAGATGGAAGGTGTCCATAGTCACTGTGGCTACCAGAGGTGAAAGTACAAAGGGGCAGCATAGGAGAACTTCATCTGACTGAATCCACCAACACAGATGATCTTTGCAAACTTGCATCAATTTGACCAGAAAAGATAAGGGATGACAAAGAACAGATCACTGAACAGCTAGGGACCATTGAAGAATGTGCATATAAAACTGGGACAAAGAAACTTAGGTTATGGTAGCTGCCAATGAACCTAGGGCCTGAAGAATGAGTCTAGATGGGGGAGAAGGGTGTGCAATAATTTGCTCCACGTGGTACTTGATCATCTTAACATGATATGGCTAAAGAGAGTCTATCAGACTGAGTTCAACGGGGTGCCTATGAACTCTAGGCTCTGAAAAGGCTGACAATGAGATTTGCAGATGTTGACTGAGATGCCTAGTGATTAACATAACTGGAGCAAATAGCTCCTGGATTTCTTTAGGAGATGCTTGTTTGGGGCAGTGAGGAGCCACTCATCTAAGTATATAAATGGTCAGAGTCCCAGCAGTCTTAAGTAAGCTGCCACCACTGCCATACATTTGGTAAACACCATGAGGGCTGTAATCAGACCAAAGGGCAGGGCTCTGAACTGATAGTGACTGATCCCTAACTGAAAGCACAGAAATATTTGGGATAGTCTGTTCATCTTGATGTGATAGTACACATCCTTACGATTAATGCAGCACATCCCCCTGCGTCCTTGTGTAGAAATGGCAGAATGGGCCGAACTGTGACCATTTGGAACTTGGACGTCTTCACAAATTCATTTAGTTTGCTCACATCAAAAATTGGTCTCAGGTACTTATTTTTCTTTGGCACTAAAGAATCTTGAGTAAGTTCTGAATCCTTTCTGGTCTAGTAGCACCTCCTGGATGACTGTGTTATCTAGCAGCTTTAAAATTCTTGAGCTGCTGTCTCCCTCTGACTGGGCGGGACATCAGGAAGCCTTTTTCTTTTTATTGGGGGGTATCTGGAAAAATGGAATACAATAACCTCTGGATATTATTTTCAGCACTTAAGAATCTTTTATTAATGACCAGGGATTTGGGCAGAAGCAAGTGCCCCCTGACTGCCTCCAGAGTTGAGCAGTCAAGCAACTTTTCAAGAGTGCTTGAGGGGTTTGTTCGAAAAGTAATCTCGAAAACCCTGGTTTTACAGGCCTCCAATGCTGTGAGGATGGCATCTTCTATTTGAACTCCTGCCCCTGAGGAAGTTATCTCCATGTGAATCCTGGACAGAACCCTGGGACTTATGGAACCACATTTTCTTGCCTACTCTTTGATTCTTAGAAAAGGATCATTGAGGGGTACAAAAGCTTATCCCTATGGCTGACAAGATCTTTCCAACCTGTTCACTCCAGGAAAGTGTTTCCTTTACAGTAGGGTAAAACATGGATGTTCCAACAAAAGCAGCACTGATGAAAAAAGACTTGAAAGGCTCCACAAAGTTGGAAAGGTGCATCCAGACATGTCTCCTAATGGCTATGACTGAACCAGCTGCCCGTGAAGTACCTTCAGCAGCATAGGATGCAAGCCTCATGGGCACATTACAGATTAATTACAGAGTGGCCTGTTGTAAAGAAGATTTCTTGAAGTTCTCCACAGCCATGGACTCAGAAAAGGATTTGGAAAGTTCCTTGGTCAGATCCTGCCGTAATCTCATGAAACTGGACAAGTAATTTAGAGACCATAAGGCAAAGGTCCCTGAGACAAAAAATGAGCTTTCCAAATCTGTCCAGCGACCTAGACTCTCTGTTAGGGGGATGGACAGTGGAGCTCTACTCTGCCAGCTCCTTTTTTTTCTGGCTGTCGCCGCAACCATAGCATCAAAATGGACTTCCTTGTGTGGCCTTTCTTTAGGTGGTACCAGAAATTTATCACGGTGACAGGGAATGGGTTCAACAGTATCTGGTTCCTTCCATGCTGGCAAGAGACTAAATCTATAAGCTCATCTGCCAGGAGAGTCGCCCAAGACATAGATGGGCTGAATCCAAAAGCTTTCACAAAGACTGACTCCTCTTGTCAGTGGGTATCTGAGCACCATCCATCCTTTAGCCGGAAAATCTCTAGAATGTCTCTGAAGGAAACATCATCTTGTGGAGATCTGGGGACACTTTCTCTTCATTGACGTCAGTGTCCTCAGTGAGAGATTCCATGAGGGAATCCATGTGTCTCATCCTGCATGTCTTCATTTGGAGAACCTCTTCAGCAAGATGATCTGGAGAGGTATCCAACGAAGAGGGGAAAGTCCTCAATGGGGACTGTCTGGATGCTTGATGGTGCCAGCTGTCCTTGTGGAACAGGCCTGATAGGATCAGCGCTCGGACCAAAGGGGGTATGGCTGATGGATCCAAAGAGGATACAGTAGTCAAGACTCTGACAAGGCAGTGCCCTTTACACTACCTCAAAGGCAGAAAGACCGGGAGAAGCCAAAGCTACCGCTGCTACCACTCCATAACCCTGCCTGGACCTGTGCCTCAAAGGGAGAGCTGGACCAGAGCTGCCCAATGCCGAAGCTTCAAGGGGCAGGGATGGCTCCAACAACACTGGAGTGGAACCTAGCTCCCCAAACCCAGTGCTGACACTTCAGCTCCAAGACTCATCCTGGTCCAAAGGAATAGGGGCTGAACAAGTCAGAAAAATAGAGTAGAAGATCTAGCTGTCTTCAGATCAAACGTCAGCACTCTTGGGTCTCTCAGATCCAAGGGCTCCAAAAACAATGGTCAAATCAAAGGAGAGGCTCTTGCCAGCATGAGAAATAAAAGGGAGGCTCATGGATTCAGTGGGAGATCGAGATGGGATAACCTCTATCTGAATCTGAGCTCTGAGGAACTTCATCATCATCCTAGCCACTTCGGCTAGTGAAAGGAAAGGCTCCTGGAGGACCTGATGGAAGAAACAGTGGACTGGGGCTGAGACTCTCTCCTCTGAGTCCCCTAAAGGAAAGGGGAATGGAGTTGAGGAAAAACAGGCTCTACAGTGAACCCTGGGGAGAAGGTTCTTGGAAACGTGGTATGATTAGCTGTCAGATCCAATTGCTTCCGTTACAGATACAAAGAGGTCGGAGTGACTTCTTTTGAATCTTTTGTGGAGGCTCTGAAGGCACTCTAGTCATAGAAGAGCACGTTGGAGACTGCTTTTGTGATGTTCTCACCTGCAAAGAGGCTTTGGATGCTTTTGAGAGGGCTTGAGCCCTTAAAGCAGATGATGAAAGTGGCAGCAATCCTTTTATAATTAACTTGTTTCTGTGATCATTAAGGACCCTTGAGCTAAAGGCTGCACAAATGGAGCAGTCTGTATTAAGAGAAGCTCCAAGGCACTGGACACATTCCCTGTGGGGGAAGTGCAATTTTTTAAACCCTGTTGGTTTCTCAGCCATGTTATAGTGTCTTGAGAACTTGGAAGATAGCAAAGAAAACTAGAAAGATTTTTTTATTTGAACTACAAACTATGGGAGGAAAGAAAAATACCCTCTAAGGGTTAAAATCATAAAGGAGATAAAATGAAAAAAGTACCAGCAATGGCACCAAAAACTACCTCAGTTAGAAGGAAAACAGCAAACAATGAATAAGAGGTGATAACTTGAGAATTCAATTACTAGGTGAGGGAAGTGGGTGTAAGAAGTAAGATCCTAGGGTAGAAGGTTTTAAAAGTAAAAAATATTACACTTACAGTTACAGAAATGCACCCGAAAAGCTCTCAGGGATGGATCCGGGTTTGTAAAGATACGATGGCAAATGAGATCCAAGGTACAGCAAGTTGACTGGGGCATTATGGGTAGAGGCAGGAGTTTCTGAGTTGGATCTGAAAGTCTTGTAAATGTGGCCGAGTCGGATCCAGAGACGTATCAGAGACCCAATCGTTGAGGAACGAATAAAAAGTACATCAGATCTGAATTATAAGGCAGAGATCAGATGTGCATAATGCATGAAAAAATCTTTTGTTGACATTTTTTTGTTTATAAATGAATGTATACTTATGTCACTATGTAATCTTCTTCTTCTTCTTTTGACTTTTCTCGGTTAGGGGTCGCCACAGCGGATCATCTGTCCGCTCATGATTGGCAGTGGAGTTTTATGGTGTCGAGTTGCCAGCCCGGCGCCCAATCTTCCACAGAAGGCACACACATGCACACACTCACACCTAGGGCAAATTTAGAGTGTTCAATCCACCTACTGCATGTCTTTGGGATGTGGGCGGAAATCGGAGCACCCGGAGGAAACCCACTATGTAATATGTAATGTTCATAAAAACATTTAAAAAAACAAAGCAATGTTTAGCTCTATTATTAACTAATAGAGACAACTAAACACTATTTAAATTTAAACCTATAAGTGTATGGTATTACTATTTGTAAATTGCTTATTATGTAAATATGTTAACATTTAAATAAATCTATACACAAAATTGGTTTAACAGTTAATATTATCCTTTCCTTATCAAACACACTTTTGTTATTCTTTCTCACTCTTCTACTGCTGCTGTTACTCCACCACACTTGTTTCCACTTCTTGCAACAACTCACTCAAACTTGTAGCTCAGATGACCTCTGTCAAACATGACATTGCAAGTCAGACTTCACATCAAGGGACATTTGGCTAATCTCTCTTACCAATATAGCACCGCTCGTCTTCCCCTATAAACAAGCCATCCAGCCTAGAGACACCAACACTGTCAATAACAGTAAACGAATACATGAAAGCAGTGAAAAACTGGGAAGAAAATAATATGCGTCAATTTCAAGAAAGCATATCTGGACAAGGTAAGAAACTGCATAATTTAAAAAGAAAAGAAATGGGAAATTATAACATGCAATATAAAAAAAAACACTCAAAAGCTGCAGCTGTATGAGAATTATTTCTAGTTTATAAAAAGTCCACAGACATCCTAGACTTACTATTTGTGCTGCTTTAGAAATCTTTATCATTAAAAAAATGCAGTACTCTGTGGTTTGCTGAATGTTTGTTTCAGAATGCAGTCCAGAGCTAGACTGCTTTGGGTCAATTCAAGTTAATCTTAATCTTCACCAACAGATAAATAAAACAAGATGGACAGGTTTATAAAGCAGTGCCTCTCAAACTTCTGGAATAAACATCCTCAGCATGGTAAGCGGTATGATTTGCTATCTTCCTTTAAACAGAAATTAGATGACTGGATGGGTATCTGTAAATTTCCAACAGGATTGATCAGTATGACCTTACTGGAGAAAGGAGCAGGTGTCTGAGGGAGGGTACTCATAAGGTGAGACTCAGTCACCTTGGAATACCTATGAATCTACAAACTTGATCTGCAAGGAGCTCAAACAATCTCAGGTTTCACATAATGAATGGAACTTTTCCTACAGATAACTGCTACAAAATAGATTTTAAAATCTCCTATTTATTCTCTTCTGTTATTTGCATGTAGCCATGTAATCTTTAGGCGTGCATAATGTCTCACAGGTAATCATTAAAACAGACAAGAAAGTTGAAATTCATACTTTTTCAGGCTTTTGAATTCTCAATTTCTCATGGATACCAATGCAGAAAATCAGACTTAACATTCTTTTTCTAGACTTCTGCAACACTTGAAACACAAATGGCTCTACTGTAATGCATAACAGTTTGATGTATGGGTGTATGTCTTTAACGTGGTTATTATCTGTGTGGTACTGAGGGACAAAGCCTTGCCTATAACACAGATGGCCTGGGTTTGATTATCCACCTGGGTGCTGAAGCAGCTGACAAGGGTGAGAGTGAACAGCAGCTGTTGATGTGCTTATCCTGGGGAAAAGGTAGTTTAACCACAGCACCACCAAAATTTAGAGTAAACATGCACAAGGTATGCAGCTTCCATCCTACAGCAACTGGGAAACTATTCCACTTACACTGCTGCAATGCACTCATTATCAATACTGACATACTCCTCTTTCCATACAACTGCTTACTGACACATGACAACATGGCTACTTATGCTATATTCTCAATACTAAGCATATAAACTTAACTCCAATTCCCATTGCCTAAAAAAAGAGTTTCAAAACATAGCCTTATTAAGATTCACCACATTGTATAGCCTATTTCACATTATCCAGTAACTTTTTTGCTCTTTCTTCATTTATGACAGGAATACCACCGCCTAGTAATCTGATGGAAACATGAGGTGGGAAGGACTAAGGGGCAACAGAAGGGTTGACTGAAAGATGACTCAGTAAACGGATGCAGCAGGTGGACATAATGAAGCTCTGTTATCAAAGGGGCAGGTGGTAAGTAAAAAAAAAAAAAAAAAAAACTGAAAGAAACAGTAATCAGCATATTCATACTCAATACTGTAAGGCTTTATATGTCTACGAATGAGCCAAAACTGAGGTCACGGCGTCAGAGAGGAAGACGTGATGCACATCAACATCTGAATTAGATAATGACCCCACTTAAAAATATGGCAGAGGCCAGCAATGAATTATGTTGGAAGAATCCAAGAGAGAACAAAGTTAACGAGGATACAGGGTTTGAAAAGGAGAAGGAAGTAAAAATAACTTTCAGGCACTATCGCATGCAAACTAAATCAGTCTGCATGATGCAGGAAGGTTGTGATCAAGGGCAAAGTGGTCCCAACGTGCAGAGCCAGAGGTGTGTGCTCAGAAGGGATACAAAAATTAACTTGCCTCTTTAAAGCCAAATGCGGACACCACTCCTGGAATATTGTGTCCAGCATTGACTGTCTTACCTAAAGCAAGACATAATGCTCCTGAAAGGAATCAGAGAAAGGTAACAAAGATGATAAAATGGATGAGCAATTTAGACTACATATGCAAAAGAAAGCTAATGATGTGGAGACACAGGTTCCTCATGGAAAGTGCAGGACAGAATAAAATTAAGGATAAAAACAGAATAGCATGCAGAAATCATGAATGTCTGACAGAAATAACTTGTTTTAGAACCAAGATATGAGACCTTATCTTTTAAAAGGGTAAAATGCAGAGCTACTTAACAGCTCATAGTGGCATTGAAGGCATGATGCAGGAACTGGAAAGTGGAAGCTGTGTTTAGAGTCTAGCTACAGCAATTATGTGATTTTTACATATGTGAAGTTTCGTCTCCTCTACATACACACACACACACACACACACACACACACACACACACACACACACACACACACACACACACACAGCTATTCTTGGTTATAATCATAGTTTGGGATCTTGTCAGTCTTAGACTTTTTTTTTGAATTACAGCTTGAGCTGTATGAATAAGGTGAATGCAGCACATAAAAAAAAAAAAACAAACAACTGACATGATTTTGTGATTTGGGATACAGCATGCTTAAAAAATCCACAAAGGTAAAAGAAGAGGATGCACATTCCACATAGGAATGATGGCAGGTCTGGAGCTGTGAGGAGGATTCTGTGCCACCTGATACTCCTTCTTCCGACCAGTAAACAATTCACACAGTTAATTCCAGTGGTGCAGACTCCACAGTTTTGATTACTACTGTAATCCTATGTAAGGCTGAAACAAATTCAGACAAATTCAATTAGTTGCAACTTTCTGCAGTCTGGTCATAGTTTGAGAAAATGGTCACTTTCACAGGGCCACCACTCACAGTTCATTGAAATCTGCCACACATTACAATGATGTAGTTACCTGCATTAAAATAATTACTTGTTTGGCCCATCTCCGAGTTATTCATAAGCAAAATATAATGGCTAAAAATACTATGGGAATTCTAAGACTAGAATTCTTAAGATCCTCAAAAATCAAAAGCCTAGAAAGTACCTATGAACCTATAATATTTTCCTTATCAGCCCTCCCAATCCCGAGTTCTGAGTCATACAATGTGGATGCTACAGCGCTGTCTTATTCAAACCACAATATGTTTGGCCCTTAGAGTGAAAGGCTTGACCTACTGTGCACAGTAAACTGCAGTTCTCATGCCCTAAGTGGTAGGCAGCATTCTTGTGCCCTTTGCAAATTAATACGTAGTCTAACACAACGTCATATTCTCTCACCATGACATTCTCCTACAGTATGCAGTTCATACATAAAACTTTTACAGACAAAGGAGCTCATCCATGTGTAAGGCTCCATAGATAGGGCACCTTGTCAAATCACCATCTATGCCTATACAGTCTCAAGACTCTTACCGAACCTACTAAAGGTGCCCATCATCCAACCAAACACCCTATACATGCGTGACTTTAAGTAAACTTTTACAAACTGGGAAACAAACACTGCCTCAAACTCACAGGCACAAAGCTTCCTGGACGTTATTAACATAAACACCATGGAACAAATAGTGTACCCTCCATCCAGAGGATCAAACATACTGGATCTGGATCTGGCACTCAGAGAAAGCATTGCATTGCATCTCACCCCAACACACAGACACTACTACTAAGCTGTCTCATTTGAAGTAAAAAATCAATCCAGAAAATCCAACTACACCAGTAACAGTCAGGAACTGTTCAAAGGCAAACTACATCCTATTAAGTGACAGTCTGTCAAAATTCAAGGCTCCCCCCACCCTGAGACGATGGCTACCTATGCAGAATTACTCAGAGTCACAATACAAACATGTGAATGGTTGCATAGAGGCTGTCATACCTACCAGAAATAAACTAAACACAAACCCCACTGGTGGAATCCTCACCTAAACACGGTACATAATAAAAGAAGAAAACTCATGGCCAAAATTAGGAAGAGCAGCTTCCTTAAAGACAAGTGCTCTCTTATACAACTAAACAAGAAACAAATAGGTCTAATTAAGTCCAACAAGGCCAACTACGAGGTCAGGAAAGCCTTGCAGGCTATGGACAATTAAAAAGCCTTCTTCTGCTATGTCCAAAACCTTACAGATAGCAGACAGAAGTGTTCTGAGCTGGTGGTGAACAGTACCATCTTCACCGATCACGGTGACATAGTAAATCTACTGACTGATCAATTCAGCTCAAACTTCACCCCTCCACTCCCCCCTCGGCTTCACCAGGTGAAATCTCCTCCAACATACTCCCCCCAGCTATCTGCAGGGACCAGGTGCTGGCAGCACTCACTAAAGCCAAGCGCAGCACCTCCATGGGTCCTGAGAACATCCCTTTTTACCTCCTGATCAGTACAAAACATGACCAGTCAGGATCACTTGAGAAGCTCTTCAACTACAGTCTTGAAACTGGCTACATTCCAAGTGAATGAAGGACCAAAACAGTCATTCCCCTCCAAAAGGGTGGACAATCAATGGACCCAGGGAACTAAAGACTCATCAGTCTAATAAGCGTAATATCTAAAGCCATGGAACAAATTATCACAGAAATGATAAACAAGGACATTGGTAACCTACAGACACTGGACCCATCCCAGTTTGGCTTAGTTAAAGGAAGGTCATGCCTACCTAACCTGGTAGACTTCTTTGAGAGAGTCACCAAGGCAATGTTCTTTGAGACAGTAACCAAGGCAATGGACGAGGGTAAAACAGTGCATACTACATATCTTGACCTGGCTAAGGCGTTCAGTACAACACCACACTCAGACATTGTTGACAAGTTCTCTGAGCTAAATGTAAACTCTCACAAAACTCAATGGATTGTTGGCTGACTCACAGACAGGACCCAAGAAGTTAGGATCGGACAGACCACCTCCAACAAGAAACAGGTCACCGGCAAAGTACCCCAGGGCATCTACACCTTGGAAGTAAAGGCTAAAATTCAAGGCCTCTGGTTAACCAAGTTTGCAGGTGACTGTAAATCAGGAGCTATTATAGATTGTCCCAAGACACTAACATCTTCCAAAATGGTTTAACACAGACAAATGACTGGTGCTAAAGCCGTGTCCTAAAACTCAATACCAAAAAATGCATTATAATCCCCTTTGAAAAACTGTCAACCGAACTTAATTACTCCATCGATAAAACACCTCTAAGAGTCAACCCACAAGTAAGGGATCTGGAAACATATGTGGACAACAATCTGGCCTTTGACCAACACATAGCTAAGGTAATAAGAAATCATTCTACGTTGCTCAACTTATAGGTAAGGGTATGGCATCCAAGTTCAAGGATTTCATAGTATTATTGTATCAGACCTATCACTGAATACAATATCCCCTTTGGCATGTACCTAACTAGACATTTGCAACAGTTGAAATGCCCACAAAGGTTTATCACTAGGAGAATCCAGGGCATGAATGACCTATCCTACACTGACTGCCTAAAAGCTTTGTTTGTGTATTCAGTCTACTGCAGGCTGATGAAAGGGGATCTTCGCCTGGCTTATAGGACTTTCTCAGACCCAGCCCTAATGGATCTGTTGCACATGCAGAAAACAAATAGCACCACAAACACTAGATCTATGGATCCAAACTTCGCTTGTGACATAAACAGAAGGTTCTGGAAAGACAGATATGTGTCCCAAAGAATCCTCACACTAAGGAGCAGGATCCCCATCTATGTAAAACAGAGTCCCTGACCGTATTCAAACAAACCTTGACAACTGGACTGGAAATAATAAATATACCCCTTGTCTGACCCCCATGTCCCTTATGAACAAAAACTGTTAATAAAAAAATTCTTATCCTAACACGCCCACCCCCCAACAAATCTGCAGTTACCTCCCTACTTACATGCCCCCCCCCCATAGATGCCCATGATACTCGGAACCCAAATGGTTTGGGGTGCTGGGCTAGGCTTAAAAGGCCTTAGTGGTCATCAGCCTAGTAATCTATGAACATACAAACCACAGTCCTACCTCACCTGCAGTATACCTACCTGTATTTGTTACTCTGAGGTTGTGTCTCACTGTACTGTTTCCCACAGTTTTAAGCATAAACAGCACTACTGTAACAAACACTCCTACTATACAATACCCTGCACTTATGTGTGCACTTTTCTGCACCCTATCAAAACAGGCTGCTGAGGTCTAGTGTGCTCAGAGAGCCCAGCACCTGAGGAGGCAGAAGGGGAGAATGAAAGCCAACAGTATTTTAATGGCTTGCCTATCCCAGAGAAAGGGAAATGTCATAATCAGGGATGGAAACCCTGTGGGTGATATCGGGTTATGTATCCCATGCTTACAAACACCAGGGGCATACACCGACTGACATTCTTGTCCATAATGGCCCTACATCATTGCACATTCAGCAGTATTCTCTGTAAACTGTTTGTGTGTGTTTTTTTTTTAGCTTTTCTCCTCGGGTCTCTATTGAAAATGGGCTACAAGCCCAGCTGGACCAACCCGGTTAACAAATGTCAATAAATAAAATAAATAAATGGGTAGGGGATATAAATAAAAAATGCTTCTAGCCGTGAGTATGATACTGTGCTGGCACACCTCAAGCTCATCTCAGGTTATGGCTGGGTTTTGTATTAGGTCTTGGTGGGGGGCTAGGGAATGACTCCTGGCATCCACAATTGAGGAGAGGCACTAGTGACAGGCAATGGTCTGCTCAACAGGGGATAACAAAAATTAAAAGAAGAAGGGCAGAGTAAATCCCCAAAGTAATCACTGACTTTTCACCCTTTCTTCAGAAGATTATTGTTACCCTTCAGTGGGATTTTTTTTTTCAGCCATAAATATCAATCAGGTTAAAATGTGCCATGCATACAAAATACTCAACAATGCTTGTGCGTTTTACCAGCAGGATACACCATGAAGTGTTTGAAGAAACAAAATAACATTCCACTTGCCAGAAAATTGGCATTTTGTTGCACTACACATGCCTCCAGCTAGTTTACAATCATCATTTCTCATGAACATATCAACACATTTTGCTAACTGTTATCTCCAGGTATGTAAATGAGGGTTAACAGCCACTGTTGGAGTTCTTCCTTTATTATATCCATTAACCTTCTTGATCCTGTTTTTTTTTCTTACCGACAACAATACAGCATTTTAAATGGTGAAACATGTCAAGGCCTGTTGCATCTCTGAGTAAGCACAACAAACAGGTAACATTAAGCAGATGTCCCACTCTTCTTTGTTCTTTCTTGGTCCTTTCTAAAAATGCATTTAAGAGTTAATTAAAATGCACAACTGTTTAAAGTTTGATTAAAATGCCTAAGAACCTCTCTCTGGGTGAAAAAGGAAAACTTCTTATAAGAAATATTAGACCTGCAGGATACCATTTCCCTGTAACTCCAAATTACAATTCTTAACAGCAGTAAATAACTCAACTTCCCTTAATGTGTTTTCTACCTGCCTTATGGCTCTGACACTAAAATATCTCTGATGTTAGGTATCACAATCCACCTAATACAAAGTGCATTATTTTTGTTTTACTTAATTCTTCTAAGAGACAACAGATGTCTTTTTCATTTCTCTCAGAAGGAATAAATATGAAGAGCAAGGCTTCACTGACTTCAAACTTGTTGTAAGTTTTTCAAACTTCTGCACAAACACCGAAAGATGCATGAATTCTAGACCACCAAAATGTCTGCAACACTTTTGTTCAGAAGTCTGTCCTTAAAGGTTCCATCAAAAGAGCTAAGTCTGTTTAATTAAAAGTTCCATTTTAGTAAACTGCAGTACATATTTACTCTGCAAATTCCATGAAAGAAAGCTATAGGAAAATGTTAATTTTTTGCATTAAGAAATGGGTAAAACAGCAAAATAAAGCACAAAACTAACAGTAAAATAAGTAAAACATAACATTTTTCACAAAACTAAAAGTAAAATAAGCAAAACGTTAACAGTTTCACAAACGGAATCATTGCAGTTATAACAAATATACAGAAATATATATATATATAACACAGCCCACATGAAAGAAACAGTATGCAATTAAGCAATAATCCACGACATATATGTGGGTATATCAGGATTTACCAATGGTCAATATGCTTTGATCATGAAGGAGGAGCAAAACCATCCTCAACATCATATTACAACCATGTACTTACTGAGTTTATTCACTTTTTTTATTAGTTCATGTATATATATGAAAACATGCATTTTCCAACCAATAAATCTTCATACCAATCACTACACTTCTGTTTTGCCATTTCTAATTCTCCTCAGCAACTCTTACTTGACCATCTATGATGTGGTCCTTGAGAAAGTAATGGTCCCACATATTCTATTTAACTGCATGCATCTTTCTCCTTTCCCTTACAGGCCCACTCTAACAATGTAATTTCCTTTATAATCCTTAGCACAACTCCCAAGGTCAATCGAAACCTTGAATTACACGTTATGGCTTACATTTTGAGGTTGCTAATATAATTAAATGTTAATATGACCTACTTATATCCTAACATTTAAGCTCTCCTACTTCAACTTTACATCATCACCTTTTTAGTAACTTTCAGTTGTTGATCCACCATCTGTCCTACGGCATTTTGCAACACATCTTTATACTTAACCTGTTCTGGTGTACCCTGTAAATGTGTCTGCGTAACTGCATCTAAAATAAACAACTTTTATGAAAACAAAATTAACACCTTCTTCTGTGGGTATCCCTTGTTTTCCCACAGTACCCGTTACATTGGGAAATACTGTTTGTCATGTTAAACATGCTAATCAACGTCAACTTATTTTTACTCATGTATGGTCTTACGTTACAGGATAATAAGTGTCAGCTTACCATTATCTAGGTACTGTGGAATGTGGTATTGGTCATGTAATACACTGTAATCATTGTCAGTTTACAATTATTGAGGTATATGGTGCTTGTTATGTCATATACTGCTAATAAGCTTGTTATTTTATACAAGGTGACCATGGTCAGTGCACTGCTATTGATGCAGTGTGTAGTATGAGTGTATGTTATGTTATATACAGCAATCACTACCAGTTACACACTTATTCATGAGCTGCATATTAAACTGGTCTCTTCTGTTTTGTTAAACATACATTGGTATCATGCACTTTGGAGTATTTCCTCCTTAGGATTCCATTGTGAATGGGGTTCTGCATTGTTGAGCCTCCTGTCAACAAACAAAAAAAAAAACACGAGATCTGTAGTTCTGTGGTCTTTAGTCTAACTAGAACAGTGCAGTACCTCTTCATGTTTTTAAATGCAGATTAACACTGGTCTTGTTTAGTCCCCCTATTCAACACAAATGCACACACATGCATGTAACTATTTAAATCATCATTAGTTTGATATAAAGTAAGTACTTATTTATTTATTTCTCTGACATTTGTTTACTGGGAAAGTCTGACTGGGCCAGAAAGTGCCCATTTTCACCAGAGGACCGGAGAGAAAAGATCCACAATCACAACATTTCAAAAATCAAGTACAGATATATTCAATCACAAAGCATCATGTTATAATACAAAACAGCAACTACAAATATTTTAAATCACAAAGTATCATCGCAAAGTATCATAAGAGTGAAAAAATGTTGCAATGGGAAATACATACAGCATGTTTCATAGTAGAATGCAATGAAAAACAGTAACATGAGTTGAAGACAATATGTGAGGAAAAATTCAATAACCACACTATTTGTTTCATAGATTAGTATATGGTAAATGAGACCTGAGACAATTCAAGATATTTAAAGAGATATCAGAGATTACATGATTAGAGACAGCGAGGTAGAACTGAGTGACATCTTAGTATGAGAGAGGTGTTCATATTATGGTTATAGAAGTAAGAAGGATGGAGAGAAGGAAATTATAAGAACAGTGCAGGGTCGGGTGTCTTCAAGTAGCTTAGGTGAGTAGGGAGGAAAAAAGAGGTATAGGAAAGGTCTGCAGAGATGAATTAAATAAGATAAGGTAGTGGGGAGTAGGAGGCTGGAGAGGATTGTGAACTGTGATCTAGGTTAAAGGGGATGAGTGAAGTATAGTGAGTAATTTCAGCCAGGATTGGCGCAAGAGCAGGTCCGAGATGTTGTAAGGTATTCTTTTAGGGAGCATTTAAAGGTGGGTAGGTTAGAAATAGTTCTGGTGGTTAGAGGTAAGGAGTTCCATTTTTTTTTTTTTTTTTTTTTTGCTACTGAGTATGAGTGTAGGCTTTGTCCAGGAGATTTATTTGGTTTATTTATGGTGAGAAGTTGTTTGTCTTCCGATCTAAGAGTTCTTTTAGTGAAATACAAGTTGATTTAAGGGGTAAGAGCTGGGTAGGCTAATGGTTTGATGTACGATTTTATGTACTGTTATAAGCTGAATGTAGGTGGAGGGGGAGTTCCAGCCAGCTAAGGGTATGCAGAGCTTTACAGTGATAGGTAAAGGAGGATGAATTAGTAGCAAACTGGCAATTTTGTTGTAGTAGCTTTCAAGTTTGTTTTTTATGGAGGATTGTAAATTAGTTAAAATTGGTGCCCCATAGAGTGGAGAGGGCAGAAGATAGGGTTTGGCTAGAGTATTTTTTTGTGTGTATGCTCAGAAAATGACTGTTTCCGTATAACATGCCTAGTTTTTGATGTATTTTCATGCTATTGCTTTGGATGTGGAGATCAACTTTAAGATGATCATTTAGTATGACTACTAATAGTTTGATATGGTGGACTAACTCGATTTCAGTGCCATTTGCCAAAAAGATATTGAAAGATGCTTTGTTAGGGGTGTGAGTTTTTGGGGTAAGGAGTAGTAGTTTGTTTTGGGGGGGGCTGAGTAGGAGTTGTGGCATTGTAAGGCAGGTTTCAGTGGAGATGACAGCTTGTTGAGTGATTTCATGGAGGTGAGTTAAGATTTTTGAAGAGCAAATGATGCTAGAGTCATCTGCATTCTGAATCAAGGTGCATTCACAAGAAGATGAATGTAGTTTATTGATAAAACTACTGAATAGTAGAGGGGCAAGGATGGATCCTTGTGGAAAGGTATGCAGAGATGGATCCTTGTCATTTTACAGCCTGTTGCTTGTTGGCAAGGCAGCTAGAGAACCACTGAAGAAATGGAGATGCTAGACCCAGGATGGAAAGTTGATTGAGGAGTTTACTGTGAAAGACCACATCAAAGGTTTTTCCTAGATCTAGAAATACTGCAGATACAAGTTTATTAGTGTTGTGACCTTTATTGACAGTGTCTGCAAATGATAGTAATGCAGTAGTGGTGCTGTGGTCTGGCTGAAATTCATGTTGGTTATTGGTGATTAACTTATTTTTTAAGAGATAGTGGAGAAATTGCTGATGAATACATCAATTACAATTACAGTAAGCCAGCATTCTGACTTAAATATATACATTGCAACCCATTGTAGCTACCAGCTTTGTATTGCCAATATCTCTTAAAGTTACTTTCTGATGTTCATGTTCCATAGTAGGGATTTAGAAGACTTCTACACAGGACATCAGCTGATGTTACAAGAAGAATGCAGATAGCTCTGGAAAGGCAAATGGCTATGATTAGGACTAAGAAAGGTTACTGGAAGAACAGCAATAATGAAAGAGAACGAGGCAGTGGAAAATGAGAAAAGAAAGGCTAGGCAACAGCAGACTGAAGGAGAGTCACAATAGAAAATCACTGACATGTTGGAGAGGGACAAATTAACTGAGTAGGAAGGAGCTGCAAACTATACAGGCAAGAGATATTTTAACAGCAGAAAAGACACAAGTCAAGTGCAAAAGAGGCAGGAATGGAATGCAAGTTGGAGGCAAGCTAGAAACAGCAGGTTGCAAAGAGAGTCAAGGAAGTGCAGTGAATGACAGGGTTGCCCAACTCTCAACTATCTAGATTTTTACCTTATATTTTTGGTCTGTCCCTCAAAATACTTGTATTTTCTGGAAAATCACTGAGGAGTGAAGTCAGTAAATAATGACAGATATTTAAGTTTCAGACTTTGTATCCTTCAGAAAATACATGCCAGTGCAAAACATTGCATTGTACCAACTTTCTAAGTTTAAAATTGCAATATTTAAAATCTGTCCCTATTTTTGGGTTTTTGTCATCTAATTATTTTTGCCTTTGTCCAGACTTGAAGAGGTTGAGAGATGTGAAGGGTTAGCGCAAGGAAGGAGAGATGCAAATGGTCCTGCACAGACAAGAAGGAACAGCATGGAAGGAGAAAGGCAGGGTGCTGTGATTAATGATGATGATGTCATCAAGGGCATTCATTGGTGAAGTGGGAAAGACAGGATAATCCTTGTGAACATGAAGATGGTGACAGGAATTATCCTGGAGAGGGCACACAAGGAAACGATCAAGACAGTTACAAAGAGAAGTCTGTACCGCAATTTTTGATGCATATGGGAACAAAAGACATGCTAGTTGGTAACGTAAATGAGGCAATAAGGATGGCTACTCTGTTGGCTTGCAAGTGTAGGCAGCTAGAAAGCATGCTGTAATTCTCTGAAGGGCTATCTTTACCAGCAGCCAACATGTAACAACAGATACTGTATGAAAAACTCTAGCCACCACCTTCTTATTGCCAACTCTCTTAAACGCCGCTCCTACCCTCACAAATTTAAACAGTACTCAGAGAAAGAAACTTGCCTCTTGCTACAACAAAATAGCTAAACTTGCCACCACTCTCTCTTACAGGACCCACCACTGTCATAGCTTGAAGCAATTAAACTGGCTTGAATTACACAACTACCTAATATATTCACAACTAACTAGCACACAAACTCATTAATCATCCTGAAAAATGACCTGCACTACAAAACTTATTACTACCTTACTGCACAGCAAGGGACCTTTGCTCTATTAATAAATTCTTATTACTTACAAGTAAGTTAAATAATGTTACAGGAAACCCTCTCTACTCCCAATATGTTGCTAAACTCTGTAATAGTGTCCCCACACAAATAAAACTCTTCGAGAAACTCAGTAGTTTTAAGCCACTGCTTAAACAACATCTTAGTCAATCCTGGTCCTGCACATTGTCATCAAAAGGTTAAGATTCTGTATTCACCATATGATACTCTCCAAATACTCTCCTTAAACATAATAGTCTCAACCTCTTACTGAAATGACAAAACAATTTTTCTGTTGCCTTTACAATCCACTGAGTTGCTTATGGGCTTTCTCTTTAGTAACTTCCACCTCTGTAAAATCTTAGAATGTATAACTACTGTTTAAGCAAATGGAGCTTTTCTCCCTGGGTCTTTGCTGAAAATGGGTAATACACAGTCAGGCTTTCCCAGTAAAAAACAAATAAATAAAACATCATCAGGAAAGACAGAATAAAGAACTATAACTATTGGCTAAATGAGAGGACAAGAGATAAAGGACAATGTTAATGAGAGGTTTTACATGGTAGTGAGCTGAATGCCAAGGACAGATTCCATCTCAGTCCAAAAATCACTGCCCTGCCGAAGTCCACACAATACTTTTAAAATAAGGTGGGGATAAAATAGTTTGGTTCATGAAAAAATGTGACCAAGGGCTGAAAGACACAAAAGAGTAAAATTAAATAGCAAGAAAGGAGACTAGATAAAGTAAAGCAGCAGTACAGAGTACTACTGTATAATACACAAGAAGCACTACGAGTTGAATGCATAAGCTGTGGAGACTAGAAATGAATATAAATGAGAGGAAAGTGGACAACCAGGACTACAGACATTTAAACCAATGAGAAAAAAAAGGTTAGGATAGGGTTGTGATGCCCGTGCACTGGCCCAGTAATCAAGGAGCCTCAATCCCCACCACTAGCACCAGTGAGGGGCATCCACATTGGGAAGGATAACAAGTACACACACAGTAAAGTACAATTTCCCTTAAGAGCACACAGAGATCACAGTAAGTCTGGGGCTGTTTTCTCCCTTTCTCTCCAGATCCCCAATAAGACTCCCCACTGGCACAGATATAAGGTACACATCTCAGTCTAGTGGTCAAGCCAAAACCAACAGCACCCTGTCTGTCCAACCAGTGCTTCATGTCCCCGCCTAAGTAGCTGACACACACACACACACACACACACACACACACACACACACACACACACACACACACACTTTGAGATATGAGTTATATACAAACACACGGACACTCCTGGGGAAGGCTGGCACAGGTTCTCCAGCTATGCCCCATTCTCTCCAGACTATAAAGCAGAAATCACTGCCACCAACTACTATTTATCAGCTACTAATAAGGCCCTTACCAAAGAGTGTCCAATTTTACTGTGCAATATTATTATTATCCAACTAGTAAGTGTGACGAACAGCGAGGCTATTGGAGTTGCTTTGTACAGTATCACCAAATACATGCAAGTACTCCAGAGCTTAAATTATCTCTACACAAAACAGCCACAGTTGAAAGGTTTAAAAATATTTAATAATAAATAATAAAAACACAAGACAATAAACATCAATTCAACACAATGACAACAAAGGGTTCAGAAATCACAGGAAAATGCTTTAAAACAATACTGTAGGATAGTCTGACATAAATATAGAAAACAGCTAGACTAATCTGGCTATATTCTCTCTCTCTAAGAGAAATACTAAGTTCTAAATAACTTTACTTGCAGAGCAAAGCAAGTGCCAGGTGAGTTGTTGTCAGATCCAGATCAAGATACAAAATGCTATTCTTTCTTTCTGTCTTTAAATTGATAATATACAGTACTGCTGAGTCATTTCAGATTACATCATTCTTGACACTTCTCTGATTTAGCTTCTCACGCTCACAGAACTTAAATTTTTTTGTTATACCTATAAAGTAACTGTATATATTGAGCTCTGTTATAGTGTCAGACTGATGTAAATAGTGTACATAGTTATTTAAGATGTTATATACAAATACTATGGAATTTATTCAACTGCATTTGAAAAATAAAAAAAGTTTGAGAAAGAAAAAAAAAGAACTTAAATTTTTTTTTTTGTAATCTTCACCTGCAGGAAGCCACAGCAATAAAAGACTCTCTACATGTGAGACCTAGTAATTTTCTATGTCTTAAGACAACAGAAAGAATTTCTACCCCAGACATACTGTCGCCGAGTTTGAGATCAAACACCGTTGTAAAATCCCTCACTTATCAGCTATCCTTGAGCAGTGTGCACTGTGGTTACATTTTTGAAGCTCAGAACATAGTACAATTTTCTTACATTTGTTACACAAGCCTGTGGATCATATTAATATTTACAATGACATAGAATTATTTACAAAATTCTATCTAGCTAGGCTGGCAGCCTTCACAATGGTAATACCAGGACACAAGATACATGCAAAATCAGAAAGGGATGGCAGTTTACACAAGGGAAGGAATAGGAAGTAAGGTCAGAGAAAGAATGAAGAATCAATGTCACGAGGTAGATGGGTTGAGTGGAAGTGACCAAGACTTATCATAGAAATCAGAGTATATTTTATGGCAACTTTACCCAGCTTGGGTACCCAGATGGGGCTTGGTTAAGCATAACTGCCTTCAGGGAGTCATTCTACAATTCCTGCACAACTATCCTGGAGTTGCTCAATGACATGCACTTGATACTTCAGAATGTGGGTCTGAAGATTCAGGACATTAAATACAAGAGTTCTGTGGTGTAAAATTTTCCCAAATCTGTCAAGCAATCTGCTTTCCCCTTTCTTCAGAAAGAGTATTCCACCCCTGAGTCACTTTATTTTCTTTGTTAGTTTCCAAGGATACTGTATATGTTTCTTCTATGGGTTTCTAATAATTGTGAAGATTCTGAAACCTATAAAACTGTTAGGTTTCTTTGGAGTCAAAAAAGTGTGTGGGGTGTGGGAATTTAGCTCCAAAGATGCTGTTTTAAAAGTATCCAAAAGGGCTACCTGGACTGGGGAAATAACCACTGGCTTGGGGGTTCCATGACCTAACAGGTTCTCAGCATCTCTTCTTGCAGTCAGGGGCCACCTGAGACTGCCACTTAAAGTGTTCACTTACGATTGAGATAGTATCCCTAAATGACATATCCTCCAGTACAGGACCAAACCAAAATGCTGTCACTATTTGTGACAGTCCAGTTCCTCTTCCTGTTTAGATTCACAGATGCCAAAGCCTCTCTTAGGACAGACCACTCCTTCCTCTTTGGAGGTGCAACAACAGGGTTAGGGCTGTTCTGATTTTGGCTGCAGGCTACAAAGAAACAAAAGGAAATCCTGGGCCAACTTACACCAATCTTGGGAGGGAGACTGGCTAGGGCTATGGGGAGAATACCCACCAAAAGGATGATGTCTGGGTAAGACAGACACCTTTGGTGCACGTGTGTGGGTCTTAGATATATGAGTGCCTGCCAAGGATTTAGAAATCCTAGGAGAAACATTCCTAGATTTCAGGTTGAAACAGTGGACATCATCAATTACAGTGATCAAATGGCATTCTATGACAGACATCAGAAACCCAACACCTGATGAAAAACATAGGGCTTTATCTTCACTTCGGTGGGACAGGCTAGAAGCCACAAAAGGCATGAAGACTTCCTGACTAGTGATATCAGAGGCCTCAGCAGTGGCATGTTTCAAGGCTGGGGACTGTTTGAGTGCCTTTGTGGAGCTGCTACTATCGTAGCTAAAGGTCTCTGCCAAACTTAAAAGCTCAAAGAACTCCACCAGTTATTTTTCCCTAGGGACTTGCTTCACATGGCAAAAGATTCTAGCAGAGCCATAAGTCTCTGTTTTGCCCATCAAGTTTAAATGACTTCTTGCCTTCTCTATGCAGTGCTATGGTGAAATCCCTGGTAGATACTACAGTTAACCAAGAAAAAATCCACAGAACCAAACGGGCAATGCTAAGGCTGCTGAATCAGCTCAATAACTGAACAAAACTGTATAAAGAGTCATGAGCATACTGCAAACCATGTATTTTATTTACATAGCACAAACTAAGCGCCTTTGTCCCATAAGATAACAGGACTTCATCAGAGTAACCCAAAATCAACACACTGTAGTTTAAATATACAAAAGGCCATGAAAATACATTGCATCACTCAGACTGCAACAAATTTAAAGTGACAGTACAGTGTTAAAACACACCTCACTCAAAGCACCCTGCAAATAAAACAAATCCTATTCCCCATATCAAAATATTAAAAACACTAAATAAATAGAGAATAATTAATAAATAATACAGAATAAACACAATGATTAAGGCACAAACCGCTCAACCATAAAATATTGTAGCAAATACTAGTATGTTAGTGCCCATAATTTTTACAAACAAGAGACGAAGGCAGAATCATTGAGGCCAACATTTTTTATTTGCAAGGTGCTTTGAATGAGACGTCTTTTAATATTGTACTGTCACTTGAAATTTGTAACAGCCTGAGTGATACAATTTATTTTCACGGACTTTTGTATTTTTAAACTGCACTGTGTTGATTTTGGGTTTCTCTGATGAAGTCCCATTATCTTACAGGATGAAAGCACTTTGTTTATGCTATTTAAATAAAATATATGGTTTGCAATATGGTCATGACTCTTTATACAGTTTCGTACAATTATTGAGCTGATTCAGCAGCCTTAAAATTGTACTTTTGGTTCTGTGGATTTTTTCTTGACTTTTGGTTTTGTTTTCTGTTTGTAGACAATACAGTTAACCACATTGTGGTCTGGGCCTAGGACCTGCACTGGACATAAAAGCCGTGTTATATACAGCTTGCAAGCACATCTGGTAATTTTCAAAGGAGCGGACACACCACATATCTCCATGTCTCAAAGTCCATTTACTGTATACCTGCTAATAAACTACAGTCAACAATCATTAGGCCTGGACCAACACCAGAGACTACAATGCAGTCTCTTAAAGCAAACACTTATGTAGCATACATGAAACAACAAAGGATTGTATGGGTGTATGCTGCCTATCTATCAGTTACACAAGGTCATCCGAGGTAAGTTGATATCGACCCAACTATAGGGAGGGGTGCTCAGATCTAAACATTTAGCCAGACAGTGGACTGAGCAAGTGGCAAGGATCCATATGTTATGACTGCAACATAAACCCAGAAAATACATATCCTAAAAGTTGTAACTACTAAATCCCAGTCTCTCCTTAACAACAAAATGCAGCTACAATCCAATAAGAAAACTTCAGATTAAACCTATATACATCTTTATACATTCTGCTTCCAAGATGGGATCAGCTACTCCTATTTCTACAACACCCTCTTGTCTCAGCATACCAGCAAAATGGCAGCTGGGAGTTCAAAATCTTTGAGACAAGTCTCTCCACTCACCCACAAGTGGGAAACATAGAAACATGCCAGCAATTATAACTCCTGATAACAATTTTTTATATTCTCCTCCTTCAGTTTCACTAAACCCTCCCAAGGTCAGAGAAATGTCGCCTATTCACCTTGGAAATTAATTACTTCCCTCAATCAAATCCTCCCAGTGACAAAAGACAGTTTCCTGAAACACAACATGAATTAGTGGTTGTTGGCTGCCTTGGTCAAGAAAGTACTGTTTTTTAAAATCACTGCATTGTGTACACAGTTTCTTAAATTAGTGCTAATTAACCTCAATTCAAAATTTGTAAATTATCAATATAAGTGCCAATTTGATCTGACCACGCATCCTGAAGAACCTCAGCTTCAATTGTCTGAAAAAGGTAACTCAAGTCGCAAATTAAACCTGTAGCCTTAAACTGATTCTTAAAATGAGGCATCTGCATCATTAATTAACCATGTGATGCATCTGCATAAATTAAATTGTGAAAGGTGTACTTTAGGTAATTGATAAAGGGTTGATAGAATACAATAGGATTTACTTTGTTTCTACTTTTAATCATTTATTATTTTTATTAATGTTTACCTGGTGTGCAAAACAAACTGCGTCTTCTGTTCTTGAATACTACTTAAATGACCAAACTCCAGGGTGAATGAATAGAGATGTGGGGTGTGTGTTAGAAGCAACTTACAACAGTCTGTCTCACGTTAAGTGTGAGTTGATAATTGAAGCCTGCCATTCAGCCTGATGTGTCACTGACAATCAGAATGTGCATGTGGCATCAAAATGCTGATTGCTGGGGGCGGAGTCTAGATGGCCAACTGAGAGCAGTGAACTTTGAGAGCTCCATAAACTAGTATAACAATATAGGAAAATTTTATTATTTTCAAGTTTAAAACGTCAGAAATATATAGATATACTAAACTACATAAATATCAATTTTGGTGCAGATATACAAAAATTTTCCTGTCAAGTAACTTGGAGATATATTGAGTCACTGAATATAAACAACTCAAGATGCTGCTTTGAAAAAAAAAACTGCAATTGATGATATATACCTTACAGGAACTATCTCTGAAGATGGATGGCTTTAAAAATGACTTAGAAAACCTCAAATTAAATTCTCAAAAACATACTGATACTCTTAAGGAACTATTACAGCAACACCATACAAAAATAACAAATATATAGAGACTTCTACAAATGACATTGAAGGGAGACTCAAAGTGGAAGAATTCCAAAACAGATTTCTGCATAAACAGAATACATGACTGTTTAACAAAATAGATGACTTAGAAAACAGGGAAAGGAGAAACAACATAAGTATCTTTGGTCTGCCTGAAAACACTGATGGTGAACACATTATTTCATTCTTTATAACCTGGATTCCTGAATTTTTAGACTTGAAAGAATGACTTTCATTTGGAATTGAAAGGGTGCATAGAGCACTGAGGAAACCTGCTTCTGGACAAGGAACTAATATTAAAATCTGCTTGGAGAAAATCACTCTTAAAATACAATCAAAGCCTGATAAGGTTTGACAATGATTATTCTTCCAGAAAACTAGAACAAAGGAAAAAAAGCCTGGCCAGTAATAAAACTGTTGAAACAAAACAACATTAAAGCACAGCTGGCCTTTCCAGCCAAGATAAAAATATTTTTTGCCAATGAGATGAGAACCTTTAATGACTTAGAAGAAGCTACTACATTCATCAAAAACAACAACATAGTGTCTATCCCAGAAGAAATGGAATGGATGGCCCCTATTCTTAAAAGAATAAAAGAAACAAATCCTTGGGCTGATGCTAGAAAGAAGAAACAAAAAAATGATTCCAAGATAGCTGTCCCAAAAAAATAACTCTTACTACTACATCTCTCAAAGTATCAACTGATATGGTACATCACTTGTCATCTGTTTTTATTTATAAAAAAGGAGGGTTTCTTAAACAACTGAGAACAGTAATGATTTATTCAGAATGTTCAAAGAGTCCAATAATTCTTCACAAATAAAGGCAGGTCAAGATGGGTAACTACTTACATTATATACAAGCCGAAAAAGCAACATAATACAAATATAGAAGTTTCTATTCCCCTACTTGAACTCAATGAATACTTATCTTGTTAATTTTTCATTGATTTTACTTATAATAATTTAAGTAATTAATTAACTAATTCAATAAAGTACCATTCACCAGAGTTCAGACTCAAATGTAACAAATTAGCATCATATATAATACCAGTAACAGTAGAGTGTTTTGAAAAAAAATGCTGTCATGGAGACTAATGCCTTCTTCAGTTAAAGTATGATTTAGAAATGTCATCTATATCCTGGTTAAATAATAGTAGCAAGCTCTTAGTACAAATGTCGTAATTATTCTGTCTAAGCATAGTTAATATCAATTATGGCAGGTATCATGGCTTCGAGTGCTGTTTGATTAAGCCTGAGATGGTGTGTGTGGATGCAGCTTTGTCTGGCAGCTGTTGTATGTTGCCATTTCCATCTCCAGGAAGCTGTGGGTTGCAGCTTGTGATCGAGGTTTACTGATGCTTGTGTATCAGGAAGAGACATTTGGTGTTTTAGCCTGGATCCAGGGGAAGGGGGTGGATAAAGCTGTGATTTGGGATATTTTGGAAGAGAATAGTTTGTTTATACATCTGCTGAGTGAGAGGTGAGAAGGCAGGAAGTATGTGTTATCCCTTGTGGCGGCTTGTTGGGAGGTTTTTTTTTGTTTGTTTTTTGTTTTTTTTTATCTGTTTGCTCTCCGTTGTTTTCCTGGCTGCTGCCTCGCTGAAAGGGAGGGAATTTAGGTTTGAAGTTGTAGTGAAGTGAAGCTTTGCTTCAGGTACATTGCGAGCCTCTGGCATGCACTACACAGACACACTAACAGAAACAGATGCTATGGTAATGGAGACAGAGTGATGATAATACTTAAAGGCTCTGAGGAGCCTCCGAGATGATTCTCGGCAATGACGTTTTTGGCTTAAAGAAATATATAATAAAAGGGCTGTTTTAAACCACAGGTACACATATTAATGGTCTCCCAACACTTCGTTTAGCTCATTAAGTTGATTCTTGATTAAAAAAAAAAAAAAAAACGCAATTTTACATTTAAAATGTATTTTGGTCCAAACACATTAAGGACTTAAATAAGAGTGGAAGTCTGAGTTATTGTGAAAGATTAAGAGCACTTGGTCATGTGCAGTACCCTTTGCAGTGGTCTGGGGGGGTGAGTTTGCACAAATGTGTTGAGCTTATGGGGATAGCTGATTCTAGGGGTGTTCAGGCTTGCCGGGAAGTGCTAGAGAGCCATCAGATTTCCTTCATGGAAATATCTGTGGGAATGAAAGGTGTGTTGAGTGGTTCAGTGGCAGAGTGGCCACTTCATGGAACAGGACAAATATTGATTTGGATATTTTAAGAACAACCTGGAAACGCATCACATGAACTAGTGAATGGTATTCTGGCAAAACTGGATGGACATTGTTTCCCGGGCTTGAAGTACTGACACGTGTGTATGTAAGGAAGGAAATATACTTATAACAAATAAGAAACTAGAAGGGTCTCATAATTTAAAGTCTATGGACTGTATAAACATGCTTGGAAGGAGCTAATAATAAGAATAAGCATTACAGCTTGTGGTCTCTCAAATAACTAAGCAACAGCCAAAAAAAAAAAAAAAACACACACACAATAGAAATGTAATGCATGATTTTAGTAAATCTAGACATAAATATATAATCGTCATATAAGATGAAGCAGTCTGCTGAATTTAGATATTAAAGACATGTTTTAATAACATGGGTTTGTGTATAATAACACTACTGTTTTAACTTGTTATAAATGACATACACTATATTGAACATCAAGGGGAAGCATGATGATTTTCTCATATAAGTAAATGTGCAAAACAAGTCATATAATTGCTTTAACTTGAATTGTGGTTTTGTAACCCATCTTGACCATACATAATACTTAAGCTGTTACCAAGGTAACTAATGTTTTATACATGACATCAAACTGACAAAGTTGTTCAAGGGAAACAATAGAAGCCTGAACTAGGAATGTCACAGAATGTAACAATCACATTCTGAACAAATAGTGTTAAATTGACAATAATCACTCTATTTAACCTTTGCTGATTATACAAAATAGAATGTTGCCATTAAATCTAAAAACTTCCAGTATATGTCATAAAATGGCAATTTATAAATATGAAAAGGGAATCTGTAATCATTAATCACAATAAGTGAATTTTTTGTTTTCAACCTATAATTTCACTCATTTTATCATAAGAAAATACAGATTTAAAAATCCTTATGTGTAGGAAATGGGGGAAGAGGGATGCACTGATAATTAAAATGCACTAACTTTCATCAATGTTCACATAAAACAAACCTGATGCTTTAAGTTAGCAACAAACAGAGTGATTACTTAAATGCTGGCAAACAATGAAGTATAACTTCTGATATATTCAGTAAAATACACTATATTATAAACATTAGGTATAAATATTACCATCTATTTATATTAAGTAATACGTTTTGAAGGACTTCATCAATAAGGGTGAATGTGTTAAATAACTGTTTGCTATAATCTTTTACTGAGGTTTTATACATGATGCATCCTACCTTACTATAATGAAATTGCTTGTCATCTATCTTTCATGTAAATATTAATTGCTTATACAATAAGTAGACATTTATATTGTATTAGAATTATGTCTAATCTACAGTAGTACTATATCTGTTCAAAATAATATAAATATTGCTTATTCCTATTACAAATATTCTCCATATGATAATTCAATTTATGGAGCTCAGATGTTCTGGATTGTTGAGGTATGAGTGATAATCTGATGGACTTAGGTTTATTCATCAGATTAGGAATGATTTTCATTTCATGACTAGTGCGGATCTTAGTTTTGTTAACATTTATTAATTTAAATTTATTTCACAAAAATATTTTTAGTATGCCTGACCAAAACATTACTTTATTGGTAAACACTCCAAATATAAAACTGATAATTTCCTTTAAAAGCTCAAACATATACTTTATAGTTATCAGAGGAAATATTTAATCTCACTGTAAACCAAAAAATACGTAGTCTAAATAACCTAAGATGGATTTAACTTCATTATCTTTAAATACTAGTGGCTCAAACAATCCTAGCAAGAGATCAAATCTACTGAAATATTTAAAACTGAACAAAGCACAAACTGTCTTCCTTCAAGAAACTCATTTCAAAACAAATGACAATTACAAATGGAACCCTAAGGAATATATGATATTGGTGCAATCCACTTATAAGATAAAGACAAAAGGGGCAACAATTTTATGGAAAACAAATGTGATTAACCCAGAAATCATTTATAAGTATGAAGATAAAGAAGACCTTATGGCATTAGTAATAGTTAAATATACTAACAGAATATGGACCCTATCCAATCTATACTGGTTCCCAGGCATTGGAACAGGAACTGTTAAAAAACACTTGGATTTCATTTCCAATAATTATAAAGGCAACTTAATATTAGGAGGAAATTTTAACTGCACATTTGATATTTCTGAAACTACAAATAAAAGACAGCTGTGTACATCTGCTGTATCAAAAGCTTTAAACATGTGGGTAGAATCATTTCATCTTGTAGATACTTTCAAATTTAAAGAAGATAAATCTTTGTTGTTCTCCCATCAAGATCACAGATTTGGCACCCAAAATGCTGCCCATGATTTACACTCTAAAAATCATTAATTTCTCAGTCACTCCCTGCCCCTTTTCAGACCACAATTCATTGATACTAAAATTTCAAAATGGGTACAGACCATTAATCTTTAACTCCAGAATTCCAACATATATAACTAAAATAAAAGAGTTCAAACCCTGGCTATTATCTAAATTACAGTTCTTCTTATATATTAATTACACCACAGAGATAAATAAAATAATGATATGGGACTCATTAAAAGCTTACATAGATGGTAAAACCCTAACTTGGTATAAAAAAAATTAGAGAATGGGATTCTGAATTATCAGATCTACAATCCAAACGTTTGTCAGTAAAAGCTGAAAAAAATCAAAATCACTTGGAAATGAAAAAGAAAGTAGAAGTATTAAATAATAAATACAACGAAATTCTAACACAAAACTAGTTTAGCTTTAGAAAAACTAAAAATTAATACCTTGGCCACTTCTCCCAAATATCTATATAATTTATCCACAAGAATCAAAATACAATCAAAAGCTAATAACTAAGTATCTTCCATGAAAAGAAAGGGGAAAAATGTCTCGGATATAGGTGACATTCTTGATGCCAATAGAAATCACTATATGGAACATTTCCAAAAAGAAAATATACATATTGATTAATTAAATCTAGATGAAAAATGTTCTAATATAAAATACCAGAAAAATTAAAACTAGATCTGCAAGCACCAATATCCTACAAAGAAATTACAGATATAATAAAAGCGGGTAAAAATAATAAAGCTCCAGGTATAGATGGCATAATTATGGAAATATATAAACTTTTTCCTTCAAAGATACTATCCAGCTTCCATAAATCTCTATTAGAAATTCAGTCACAAGCTTTAATACCACCCTCTTGGAGATATTCCTTAATCACACCAATCCTAAAGGAAAATAAATCCCCAAACCTCTGTACCTCATACAGACCTATATCATTATTAAATAATGACAATAAGATATTTATGACAATATTAACTAACATAATGAAAATACCATTATCCAAAACAATAAATAATGATCAAACTGGATTTACATATCACAGACACACACATGACAATATTAAAAGGATAATTTCATTTATAGATTATGTTAATAAAGAAAATAATGAAACACTCATAATTGGCTTAGATATAAAGAAAGCCTTTGATTCCCTAAATTGGGACTACTTATTCAAACTCCTAATGCTATTTGAATTTCCTGCATCCTTTGTTCATCTCCTAAAGAATATATATATACAAATAATTAAGTGTATGTCAAGTTAGGTCCTTTTTCCTCTGAATCTATACATATAACAAAAGGTACTAAACAAGGATGTCCCATGTCATCGATTCTATTTTCTTTGGCTATTGAAATATTGGCAGATTCAATTCGTAACAATACAAATATCAAAGGAATAAATGTTTATGAACAATACAATTCTAAAGTAATACAATTTGCTGATGACATACTACTAACAATATCTAATACAAAAGAGACAAACTTTAAAACTTCAGCTTGGCAAGCTAAGAACTTGGTTATATTCAACTGGACGTATAAGAGAATTTAAGTACCTTTTTATGCACTTTTTCTTTTAAAAAATACAGTATTTAAATTGATTTAAACTGTGTATGAAGGAGTGTTGAAGGAATTTTTAACTGGTTATTCTGCTCTTCAGTAACTTGAACTAAAAGCTAGTGTTGGCTGAATTTTGTTATTTGCTAGTAATTACAGGTGTGGGGGTAGCCACATTCAGTGATTTCCTGTCCTTGCATATTTAAACTGGTGCATGTGAAATAATTCCTGCTTTAAAACTTCAGCTTGGCAAGCTAAGAACTTGGTTATATTCAACTGGACGTATAAGAGAATTTAAGTACCTTTTTATGCACTTTTGTCTTTAAAAAATACAGTATTTAAATTGATTTAAACTGTGTATGAAGGAGTGTTGAAGGAATTTTAACTGGTTATTCTGCTCTTCAGTTATTCCCACCCACCGCCCTGTTTTTGTTTTGGTGTTAATCTTAGTGGCATTGAAACTGCCCGCCCCTCAGCCTGCCTCTGGGCCCATCTCATTTGCTCACTCAACTGAGTGCAGTGAGATCATATTCTGATTTCAGGCACTCCTACTGTGTACAAAGAGAGCATCTGGGAAATAGAAAAAAAAAATTAAGCTTATTTCCTGCCTTTCTTGTTAAGTGGTACAGACTATTTGTAGGCTTCTGAGCCCCCAAGCCCTTCTGTGTTTGAGGGAAGCCTTCTAGCCAGTTTTCTAGTTTCAGCACTCAAATCTGTTTCTTTGATCTCAGCACTTGTTCAGAAAAAAAAAAAAAAAAAAAAAAAAAAAATTTCATCTGCTTTTACTGTACTTGTGTTTTTACCTACTTCTTTTTACTTTTGCATCATCTTAAAATACTCAATTGTATTTATTACTGCTTGGTGTAACTCATTCTAAGCCTTTTGGTTTAAACACTTGGGCTTCGGACCAGTTAGTTGTTTTGCACTGAGAGGTTTGTGGTCTGCACTGTTGTGGCAGAACAGGTAGCTTACATCCTTCTAGGTTGAGAACTGCTGATTGAGGGCTCAGTGTCTGTTATTCTAAAAGTGTATTAATTCTGGTTTAAGCACTTGGGCTTTCAAGCCAGTTATTTTACATTAAGAGGGTTCGTGGTCTGCACTCTTGTGGGAGGAGAGGCTGGACTCTGCCCTTCTGAGCTGGGAATTTCTGGTTAAAGGCTTATAGTGCATGCATATCTGAACTGTTTCTTACTGAAGTTGGTGCGCCTTGTTTGCTGTGGCATAGACTGGATTGGCCTGCTGGATCTAGCTTTGTTTGTGTAACTTGAGCACTAATCCAGACATTCTCTAAAGTATTCAATGGTATTTATTACTGCTTGGTTGTAACTTGATTAAAGTGTAGCTATCATTCAAGTCTTTTGGATTAAGCACTTGGGCTTCAGACCAGTTGTTTTACATTAGGAAGGTTTGTGGCAAGCACTGTGGTGGCAGGACAGGTAGCTTTCATCCTTCTAAGTTGGGAACTGCTGATTGAGAGCCCAGTGTCCAAGTGTATTAGTTCTGGTTTAGGCACTTGGGCTTCAGGCCAGTTATTTTACATTAAGAAGGTTCGTGGACTGCACTCTTGTGGGAGAAGAGGCTGGACTCTGCCCTTCTGAGCTGGGAATTTTCTGGTTAAAGGTTTATAGTGCCTGAATATTTGAACTGTATCTTACTGAAATTGGTTCACCTTGTTTGCTCTAGCATAGACTAGATCCAGGCCTACTGAATCTAGCTTTGTTTATATACTTGTTGTTTGTTTGCTTGTTATTTCCCTGGAAGCTAATTCACCTAATACGCAACTTCTCAGCTTCTGTGGATCACTAGTGATATCTGCATTGCTTACTGTACTTATTTCCTTGTTTCACTTGAAAGAAAGTTACTGTTTGTCGTTTTGCATTTAGTTACTTGTATCACATTGCACTCAAGTTACCTGGCACTTGCTCACTAAAGCAATTATATAAGTCAGCACTAAAATTAAAAGCACTACACCCTCACTCCCCACTGGCCCTTGTTTTCAATTAAGGATTTCCCAATATTATTCTAGCATGTCCAAAGGTCAGTTGTCAATCTCCTCTCGGTCCAGCTGGTGAATCTGGGAATCTTGAGGCAATGTTATAACTGCCTCATGTACACAGACAACCCTCTCCTCCTCCCACATAACACAAATACTTTCGAGAGATGCAGCTATTTAGCCAAACTGGAGGCTGAGCTCTCTCAACTCAGGACTGGCAAGACCAGACAGGAGGAGAAGGCAACTACACACACCACAAAACCAGCCTCACATAATGCTACCACTCCACTGAATCAAACACATAAACACACAAAGACATACTCGGAGGCTCTGAGTAAAGATTACGTAAACAGCAGAGGCCTCCAAAGCAGACACCCAAACAACTGCTACCTCAAGACACCCCACAAGCAACACATAAACCACAAAAGCAGTGTGCAAAGCAGTCACAGCCCTTAAGGCCAAATACAACACCAAACATACTTGTCATAGGTGACTCCATAGTCAGGCACACTGACGTCCCACTCACCAGGCTGAACAAGGAGAGGGTCACAGTAAGCTGCCTATCGGGTACTAGAATCCGCCACATAACACAAGCACTCGGGTCACTCCACAGCAAGTACAAATATGACACAGTCATTGTCCATGCTGGTGTGAGCGACCTGAGCGTACCTCCTGGACTGCATGAAAAGAGACATAGAGGAGCTCTCTGATTATGTAGCCCAGGCAGGTATGACCTAACCCTGAGCAGTATCCTTCCTTCACCAAGAATGATGCCACAATATAGAGACAAGATGATCAGCTTTAACAATTGGCTTAATGTCTGGTGTCATTCAAAGGGGATCCAGTGTCTGTCTGCCTGGGATGACATGCTTGACAAGCCACGCTGTGCCATAAGGGACGGCTTGCACCTGTCACCCTGGGATTCGGATATTGGCTAAGGCTCTTGCCACCCCATAGTGCCTTTTTAGGCAAGGCTCAAATTCTAAACCTACCACCCTAGAAAACAAAAATGGGAAGAAATTGAGGGTAATGCTGCTCAATGCCAGAAGTCTAAATCTCAAAATGCAGACTCGAGGCCCTTCTCAGTATGGAGAACATCGATGTCTGTGCTGTAACTGAAACCTGGTTCAAGGCTCCTGAGAGCACCCGGCACTATTAGGTTTTACCTCATATCATGCGTCCGCCCCAAAACCCGGACCACTCCACAAAAGGAGGGGTGTATCCATATTCATAAAGGATACTCACACCTCCAGGTTGGTGGCAACGCATGAAGCTTGGAAACCATCCAGGTGCAACTAACAATAGGCAAAACTGCTCTACAAATTGTAGCATGCTACAGGCCACCCTCTCAAACTCAGGAACCCCACACAGCCTTCCTGAAGACACTGGAGGGTATAAATGTATCTCCAAACACCATCATATTGGGTGACTTCAACTACCCGAATATAGACTGGGAACATTACTCAAGCCCTAACTTTCTAGCCCAACGGTTCCTGGAGTTCATAAATTCAAATGCCATGGAACAGCTAGTCACTGTTCCCACGAGAGGAGAAAATATACTAGATCTCATTGTCACAAACATGGGGACAAAATGCTCCACACGGAAGTATATCCCTCATTGGTGAGATCTGATCATAAACTAATCTCACTGGAAATCCACATCCCGCCCCACCCCAAACAAAAAGACCATAGTGAAGAACTTCTAAAGCAAACTTCACACTACTCAAGACTGGTGTGGTATCCTTCAAGGCCCCTGAGTCAGAGGAAACCACAACCCAAGCTGCGGAAGCCCTTACAAATGCCTTCTATGAACACCTCCAGGACTGCATGGATCAGGCAATCCCAAATAAAACCAAGACTCTTTCCACAAAGGGCAAGCGTCCAGTCTGGTGGACCCCAGCCATTAACAAACTTTACAATAAGAGGAGAAAGCTATTACATGATAGAACAAAATCCATAAAAGGGAAGTCACCCCTGATCATTATTAGTAAAAAATACGAGCACTCATAAAATCAACTAAGGCCAATTTTGAGAGAAAAATTGCCATGGATTCAAAGGACAATCATAAGGCCTTTTTCAGCTATGTTAGGAACCTGGGTGGAAACTCACAGATATGCTCAGAATTAGTCCAAAATGATACAAAAATCACTGAACCCACAGACATTGCCAACATACTGGCAGACAGGTTCAGTGCAAACTTCACCCTCTCCCCTAAAGGAGAGATAACTATCCCAGCCGAGTGTAGCCTCCCGGACATCTCAAATGCGCAGGTGAAAGCTGCTCTCTAAAGCTAAAAACACAGCATCAATGGGACCGGATGGTGTCCCCGGCTGTGTGCTACACGAGCTAAATGAGGAATTAAACCCACATAAGGCAGCTGTTTAATCTCAGCCTTACCACAGGATACGTGCCCAAGGAGTGGCGACGGCAACTGTGGTCCCACTCCACAAAGGTGGCGCCCACGGACCCTGGTAATTACCATAAGCTTAACAAGTCTAGTCTGCAAAGCTATGGAGAGGATCATAATGGAGCTCATAAACAAAGATATAGGGACTTGCAGACATTGGACCCGACCCAGTTTGGCTTTGTCAAGGGAAGATCATGCCTTTTGAACTTGGTCGACTTCTTTGAAATAGTCACCAAGGCCATTGATGAGGGAAAGGCAGTCCATACAGCCTACCTTGACCTTGCAAAGGCTTTCGACACAATACCCCACTCGGGGACTGCACCAAACTTACCAGCTTAAATGTAAGCCCATATGTCACAAGATGGGTTGCAAACTGGCTTAAGGACAGAACCCACAGGGTTAGAGTTGCTGGCGCTGTGTCAGACTCCAAGCCGGTCACAAGTGGTGTCCCACAGGGCTCGGTCCTTGGCTATTGTTTGGCACCTACTTCTCAGAAGTACAGGCCAACATGGGAGGACTTTGGCTGACAAAGTTTGCAGACGACTGCAAACTGGGCCATAGTGGAAAGTGCATCGGACACTGATATCCTTCAGAAGGACTCACGGAAACAGATAGCTGGTGCCAGAGCCATGGCCTGAAGTTAAACGCCAAAAATGTATAGTCATACCCTTCGGGAAAACAAGGTAACCCCAAGCTACCATATAGGTGGCAATCCACTAAGCACAGAAGAGGTTATCAGGGACCTGGGGACCCAGGTTGACAGTGGCCTTTCTTTTGACACTCACATTGCTAAAGTGGTTAGAAAGACCTTCTACATTGCCCACCTGATCATGAAGGGATTCACATCCAGATCTAGTGAGGTCATTGTTCCCTGTACTCTTCACTTATCAGACCAATGATCGAGTACAATGCCCCATTCGGGATGTATCTCACCCGACATCTGCAGCAATTGGAGAGACCCCAAAAGTTCCTCACCAAAAGGATAAAGGGACTCCAAAATCTGTCATATGCTGCCAGATTGAAGAAACTCCAGCTCTATTCAGTCGCATACCGTCTGCTCAGAGGTGACATGTGCCTGACATACAAGGCCATGTCCAACCCGGAATTAATGGACATGCTCCACCTCAAAAATCCAAATCCACCAAAACCACTAGAGCAAGCGACTTAAACCTTAGCACGGATATAAATAGGACGTGCTGGAGGGATAGATTTATCACTCAGAGACTCCCTATGCTGTGGAATAAAATCCCGGTCCATGTGAGGCAGAGCACCTCGCTGACTCTGTTCAAGAGAAATCTAGACCTGTGGATGGGAGATCGTAGGTTTACCCCGGGAATCATCTCTGGGTCACTGCTGGACAGAGGCACAACAAACTAATGGGCACAGTATTTTTTCATATAAGGGGTGGCGTAAGCCACAATAATTTGGGCTAGGCTTATAAATGCCTTAGGGCAGATAGCCTAGTATAAACCTATGAACCTATGAACCTATTAGAAAAATTACATATATTAACTGACCGATTTCACATGACTTTAGGACTCCATTTCAATAAATCAAAATCAAATTTTTTATTTTTAAATAAAAAAAAGAACTGCAGACTAAGGGGGATCACATCATATGGAAACAAGAATCTGCCTTAAAATATCCAGGAATTGAGTTATGCAAGGATAATAATGAATTAGTCTCAAAAAGCTACAATAATATCATCAACACAATTAAAATATATGTGGAAAAATGGAACAAAATAATATTAGCATTTGAAGATAGACTACACTTAATAAAAAGGGTGTTACTGCCCAAGATCCTATATATAGCCTTAGCAATACAACTGTTACCAGAAAGGAATATACTTAAAGAAATAAATTCATGCCTAATAAAATTTTTATGGTTTCTCAAAAGAAACAGAATAGCATTAATACATCATATCAGACCATGGAAACAGGGAGGATTAAACTTTCCTGACATAGAAACATATATAAAAGCATCAATATATAAAACAATCTCAGATTGGATAAGTCCAAATTACTCTG
Organism: Protopterus annectens; assembly: GCF_019279795.1. NCBI lineage: Eukaryota > Metazoa > Chordata > Ceratodontiformes > Protopteridae > Protopterus > Protopterus annectens. Next base: position 259,020,898 of record NC_056733.1, read on the forward strand.
CAAATTGGAAATAATTACTAACTGCAATATCAATAAATGAATTTGATTTACAAAAAAAATTTAAAATAACAGATAAAAACAATTTGTCATAGCACATAGCATGCATTAGCATGCAATACAACATAACTAAACCCACTAAAACTCTTTTGATTAATTATTACATTGACTCATTTAGGAAAATTATTAATGCAAATATAGATTTAAAAATCTGGTTTGATCTTTTAACACCATTTATAGTCACAAAGAACTTTCCACATAAAATATATAGAGAAATTATTACTTCCGGGGAACAGAAAGGATTTGTTTGTTGGCTCCAATGTATCAAAGAACTAAAAGTTTTAGATATGCAAGTAATAAAAACAACATACAAAAATTCCACAATAGGACTGGCTAACTTTACAGAGTATTCTGTCATATTCGCAAGATTTAAGCAGAATAATTAACAATTCTTCATTTAAAGAAATAACTAAATTTACGAAAGACATATATGAAATCATATATAATGACTTTAACAAAGGAAACAGTATTTCAAAATTTTACAAAATATTGATAAACTATAAAACAGCACCCAAAACCTCATATTGGAAATATATAACAAAAGGACACTCAATACAGTTAACTGAAGATATTAAAACAAATATCTTATTATCGATAAAATATGCATCCTTTAGACAATACTGGAAAGTTTTAATTGGAAATGCTTGCACAGAAAATTCATAACCCCAGACAGAATCAGTAAAGTACAGTTTTGTACCTACAATAAATGTAGATGTTCGAGTGTTCACCCTGCTGCAGTCATCACACTTGGGTTATCCTGCCGTCAGGCGGTCCCGCAGTCGGCCTGAATTCCAAAGTCTTGGTCTGGCGTCGGTTGCTGTCACTTCCTCCCTGACGTCAATGCACCAGGGGTATATAAGAGGCATCCGACGCCATTTTCTTCAGTTTTCTTGCCCCAGATGTCAGGTGGCCCCAATAGGTAGACAAAATATATATATATAGCTAGATAAAAATAAAACAATACCTTTAGGCACAAGCAAATACACCACAGAGGTTGTATAGGATAGAGTGGTATAGATAAGTTCAGCTAGTTCAGAGGGGCTGGAGGGAGGGTAACCTGGACTGCAGCAGGGTGAACACTCGAACATCTACATTTATGGTAGGTACAACCTACTATACTAACCTCAAAAAAGGGCATAGCAAAATTAATTTAAAATGGATGGCGAAAGCCAAACACACTCTGGCTAGGCTTATAAATGCCCTAGGGCAGATAGCCTAGTATGAACCTATGAACCTATAAAACTGTACTATGTTCATCGTGTTACCCTGCTGCAGTCATCACACTTGGGTTGAATCCCAAAGCTAAGGATGGGAGGTGGAGTTAAACAGGGTTAGAAGAAGCTAGTAGGCCCTGCAAAACTGCAGTGGCAAAACCAGCTCTAGTCTTACAATATAGAGGTAAGTGATAGTGTTTGGTGAAGGTGTGCAATGAACTCCAAGTTGCAGCTTCCAGAATATCCTTGGTTGGCACTCCCCTGAGAAAGGCTGCTGATGTAGCTGTAGCCCTGGTGGAGTGGGACCTAATGTTAGCAGGTACCGGTTTCCCATGATGCATGTAGCAGAAACGTATGCAATGTCCTATCCATTTAGAAATAGTCTGTTTTGAGATAGCTTTTCCTTGTGATCCTGTAGCATAGGCTACAAAGAGCTGGTCAGTTTTTCTGAAAGCCTTAGTTTTATCCAAGTAGTAACATAATTGCCTGTGAATGTCCAAAGAGTGCAGGAGTCTTTCTCCTTTGCTCTGAGGATTTGGGAAAAAGGTGGGCAAATGAATGGTTTGGTTTAGGGCCACACTGGATACCACCTTTGGCATAAAGGAAGGGTTAGTTCGCAGAGAGACTCTGTCTTGATGAAAAATGAGGAAAGGCTCCACTGCCATTAGTGCCTGTAGCTCTGAGACTCTTCTAGCTGAGGTTATTGCTAGTAGCAGGGCAGTTTTCCATGAAAGAAATTTTAAATCAGCTGAAAAAGCTGGTTCAAAGGGCGGCAGTGTAAGCTTTTCCAGAACAAACTTGAGATCCCAAGTAGGTGTTGGTGCTCTCCTTGGTGGTCTTATGTTCTTAGCCCCTCTGAGGTACTGTCTTAGGAGTGGATGTGAGAATAAAGGAAGATCCGTGTTGTAATGAACTGAAATTGCTGAGGCGTGGATCTTAATAGATGAAAAGGAAAGTCCTTTGTGCAACATCTCAGTTAAATATTGTAGAATCTGAGGAATGTTTGGATCAAGGGAATTTCGGCCTTTAGCCTGGTTCCAGGCGCAAAATCTTTTCCATTTGTCTGAATAGGTTTTCCTGGTGCTGGGCCTCCTGGCCTCCAGAATGACATCCATAACAGCTTTGGATAGAGGTGTTGGCTGGTTGTTTAGGTAATTTGCCATGCAGCCAGGTTTAAAGTCTTGAGCTGGCTGTGTAGAATATGATTGTCTCGCTGGGTGAGCAGGTGAGGAATTTGTGGTAAAATCCATGGTGGGACGTGGGCCATGTTCCTTAGAATTGGATACCAATGCTGGCGTGGCCAGTCTGGTGCAATGAGTATCATTTGTGGCCTCTCTAATCTGACTTTCAGAGGCAGTGGAGGAAAGGCATACACTGTTAATGTTTTCCAACTGAATGAGAGGGCGCCCACTTTCCAAGCTTGTGGATGGAATGTCCTTGTGCAAAAATTTGAAGTTGGTAGTTTTGGGGGCTTGCAAACAGATCTATGTCTGGGTGTCCCCATTTTTGAGCTATCATTGCAAATACTTGTGGATCTAGTTTCCACTCGTGTGGATCCATGAAGTTTCTGCTTAGGTCATCTGCCAATGTGTTTTTCTATTCTGGCAGGAATTGTGCTTGTAATTGAACCTGGTAAGACAGTGCAGTGTTCCACAAGGTCATTGCTTGCCTGCATAGAGGGTAGGAATGTGTGCCCCCTTGCTTGTTTATGTACCACATTACTGTGGTATTGTCCTTGAAAGCTGTTAGGGCATTCTGTACTGCTAGCATTTCTTTTTGATTGATATGCAGATGCCTCTGATCTGTAGTCCATTTGCCCTGAATGCACTGTCCTGCCATGTGTGCTCCCCAGGCATAGTCCGATGCATCTGTTGTCATAGTTTGCCTGGCTGTGGGTAAGGTGAAAGGCTGACCCTTGTTGAGGTGACATGCCTGTGCCCACCATAGAAACTCCTGTTGAAGGCAGGGAATGAGTGGTATCATTGTTTCCAAGCTGTGGCTGTGCTGAGTCCATACGCTTTTCAGGTACCATTTTAATTTCCTCATATGCAGTTTTGCAAATGGTATTAGTAGTATGCAAGATGCCATGAATCCCAAGGCCTGCAGAATTTTTCTTGCAGGGAGTTGGGTCTTTGTTGCCATTATTTTGAAATATTGAGTCAGCTGTTGTTGCTTGTCTGGCGTGAGATAAGCCATCTGGGCCGTTGTATTTAAGCTGGCACCCAGGAATATTATGTTTTGTGAGGGCACTAGTTTTGATTCTTTTCGTTTACTGTGTACCCTAGGCAACTTAGAAGGTGTTTGACAAATGCCAGATGCTTTAAAAGAATGTCCTTGCTTTCTGCTTGAATAAGGCAGTCGTCCAGGTATGGGTATATTTGAATTCCTCTTTGTCTGCAGTATGCAATTACTGGTGCCAGGCATTTTGTGAAGACCCTGGGCGCAGTAGATAAGCCAAAGGGCAGTGCAGAGAATTGATAATGCGTTGAACCTGCAATGAAGCGGAGGTATCTTCTGCAATTTTGTCTGATAGGGACATGCAGGTATGCCTCCTTGAGGTCCAACGTTACTAGCCAAGCATTCTTGCCCAGCATGGGAAGAAGCTGCTGTAGTGTTAGCATCTTGAATTTAGTTGCAGATAGGTGTTCAGAAATGAAAGATCCAGAATGGGTCTCCATGCTTTGTCCTTTCTTGGGACTAGAAAGAGTCTTGAGTAAAATCCTTGTCCTTGCTCCTGTGTAGGTACCTGTTGAATGGCTCTCATATCCATGAGAGCTGTAATTTGTTTTTGTGCCTCTGCCCATTGATTTGGTGGCAGGTTTGGCATTCCTTTTATGCTTGGTAAGGTATGAAAGTGGAATCTGTATCCTTGAGAGACAATGTTTAGGACCCATTTGTCTTTTGTGATGATGTGCTAGTTGTCTGCAAAAAATGCTAATTTTCCTCACAAGGGAGCTGCCAGGAGAGATTTGCTTGGTAGTTTGAGGATTGAGTCATTGTGTTTGTCTTCTGCTAGCATGGGTCCTGTCTTCTCCTCCTTTCTGGGTAGCAGTACCCCATTGGCGAGGTTTGTAAGGGCCTTGTGACTGACCTCTGCCCCTTGGGCATCTGTATTTGCCCCTCTGTGATCTGTCAGAAGCTGGAAAGGACCAGTTTTTTGTTTGCCAATTTCTGCTGAAATGAGGGGGTTGTACCTGCAAAAAATCCTTGACCGTCTGCATAGACTTTGCCTTATCCTCCATTTTCTTTAAAACCTCTTCTGCTTTGACACCAAATAATACATCCTGCTGTAAAGGTGCATCCAATAATTTTGCTTTAACATGATCAGGAAGGGTTTGTTCTTTTAACCAAGCATGTCTATGTATGACAGAGCCAGTAACAGCTGCTCTACAGGAAGCTTCCAACTAATCAAATCCGCATTGTAAAGTATGTTTGCCCACCTGTTCAGCTGCATGCAACAGAGCCTGCACTTCCTTGAATTCAGACTGTTCAGTATGTGTGCTCATTTTTTGTTTTAATTGAGACATTAGGAATTGCTGATATTTCAGCATGTGAAACTGATAATTTAATGCTCTCATAGCCAGAGTTGCTGAGGTGTATATTTTCTTTCCCCATCTATCTAGGGCTCTGGAATCCCTTTCAGAGGGCACAGGACTTTTAGCCATAGAAGCTTTAGCTCCATTAGGACCCTGGGAAATTGTTTCTGGGTCAGCCACAGGGCTTTTATAAAGGAATTTGTGTGAGTCAGGTACTCTGTAGTATCTGTCTGGTTTGGCTGGAGCAGGAGGTAGAGAGTCTGGATTTAAACTAGACTCCAAGTAAACATCATCCACAATATCTAAAACTGGAGGGATAGCAAGAGGTCTGTGCTGGGGTAGTAAAAGGAACTCTCGGAGCCTTTTCTTAGAATCAGAGTAGTCCTGGCCTTCCCAGTGGAAATGTTCCCTCATGCTATGTAAAGTTTCCCCAAAGGAGTAGTCTTCAGGGGGAGATGCTGAGGGAATAGAGTCTTCAGCATCAGAGTCTTCATAAGGTGGAAACGTGTAATCCTGTTCCTCAGAAGAATCTGAAACCTGGTCAGTGGAAGCATAATCCTCCTCTTGACTTGGTCTTTTATCAGGAGGGGGATGGGAACCCCTGATTAGGGTAATCAAATCTTCAGCCATCTTAAGCATCTGTTTCTTAGGCATGGGGCCTTGAACTGTAGACTGATGTACAGTCTTCTTAGGTTTTAAAGGAGTTTTAAGCTTAGCATAAGATTTAATGGTGAGTGTAGTTGGTCTGAAGACACCTTCTGCAACCGAAGGTGTTTCCACTGCACCGGGGTCTACTTCTGCTCCGGTGTCGGAAGATGGCTGGTCGGCCTAGTAGACTCCGCTTGAGAATCCACAGCTGTCTGGGGTTCCCGTTCTGCGGTCGTCACTGAAAACTTAGGCGCCTCACTGAAAACCGGAGAACTGGCGACAGGCCCAGCAGAGGGCTCGGAGTCTGGCTTGTTCCTAGGCTGCCTGTCCTTATCCTTGCGTTTTTTATGTATGCCGGTCGTCGGCTGCTCTGACGGCATGATATAATTAAATTTCCTACCAAAGTAATGTCGTGCAAAGTCAAAACGGCGTTTGATAGTTCGTTTATTAAACCTAGCACAAAACCGACAACCTGTGACGTCGTGGTCTGGACCTAGGCAAGGAATACAATAGGAATGGAAGTCCTTATGACGTATTTGCTTCCCACAAGAAATGCAATTGTTAACTTTTTCTGGCATCGGACTGAGGCAAGAAAAGGTTCCCCAACGGGGTACTTAGCTTTATTGAAAACTTCGGACTGAAATTCGAATCGAAAATCTCAGATGTCAGCCGACCGGCACTTGCGAACTGCTTCTGCTTCGGGCACCGCGCGGCAGGAAAGACTGAAGAAAATGGCGTTGGATGCCTCTTATATACCCCTGGCGCTCTGATGGCAGGGAAGAAGCGACAGCAACCGACGCCAAGACTTTGGAATTCAGGCCGACTGCAGGACCGCCTGACGGCAGGATGACCCAAGTGTGATGACTGCAGCAGGGTAACACGACGAACATCATTAGTTCTTCCATAAAAGGAATATGTTGGAGATGTGAGGAAGTACACAATGCAGACTGGAACCACATTTTCTTTGATTATGTTAAAAATAAGCCATTTTGGAATGATATTAATAACTTTCTACAAGCTTTATTTAATGAATCATTTTATTTAATTAAAGCTCTTGTATTATTAAATGTGAACGATGGTCCTCATTTGAATAGGTCAAACGTATCTAGTATACACTATACTTGCAATTTCAAGGAAGTGTATAACAAGAAGATGGAATACAAACACAATACCAACTTTGGAAGACTTCTACAGCCTACTGAAGATCACAGCATTATTGGAAATTAAAATTAAAGAACTAATAATTTATCCAAAGCCATTTATCAACAACCCTTGGGGAAAAGTCTTATTGCTGATTGACACTATACAATAATTGATCAGACACTCTGATAATGGATTGGACATACTTATAAAGTAACTGAATATATTAAGATCTGTTACAGTGTCTGGCTAATGTAAATAGTGTGCATAGTTATTTAAGATGTTATGTATAAATACTACGGAATTCATTCAAATTTATTTGAAAATTAAAAAAAAATTTTGAGAAAAAAAAATGTTGATGTCTGCTTGCCCAGCAGCACCTTCTTTACAAGAAATGGCTCCTAATGCATAGATGCAGTGGGTCTAGGTTTACTGAAATGCTCAGACCAGCTTAATCTACTTTGTCACTAAAAAGAATCTGGAGTAATACCCAGCCTTTTTTTTCTTTGTTTTGGTTTGGTGAAACCTGCTGGATAGCTTCCATGCAGTATATTTTTGATAGGGTGGGACATCAGCAAGGATAACTTTTGAATCAGCCGAGCGAGGAAAGGAATCTTGTACCACTGGATATGGTTGTCCAAATTTATCTGTCCTTGGCAACAGTTTGCCAAACAGTAAGGTGGAGGGATAGATGACCTCTCACTGCCTCCAAAATGGGACTGTTAAGCAAGGCCTGAATGCTGCTATTGTGCACCTGTAAGGGAAACAGGACCACTCTGTGACTGCTGGGATCCTTACCTCTGGGACAATGTCCCCTCCCACAAGTAACCATGAGCAAATGAGGTTTCTCACACACTGTTGATTTTTCTGCTGTGTACCACTTTTGAACCATCATTTGGTTCTGGCTCATCTGTTCCTTGGAAAAGAGTGCTGAAGTGGTTTAAATTTGACTACAACAGCAGAGAGAGTTTTAACCTCTTTACTAATATTCTACAGGTTTGTCTTAATGATAGGAAAATATGAAGGGATTCTGGAAACAGTAATTCATTAATTCACCTTGGTGTCCTCTGTGACATCTGTATGCCAAAACTATGCATGCCAGTACATAATAATGCAGGATCCTGGGGCTCTGGATGAACCTTCTGCAAGGCTGTATATTACTTTCATTATAAGGTTTGAGATGGATGAAACAAAGGCTGACTGGGAAAACAGCCTATGTTTTACTAGTCTGACAGATAGCTGTGCTACTGACTAGTGAATTTCATCTGCCAGGTCATTTTGAATTTCCATTTGAGCTAGTCAAGAGCTCTCACTGAAAAAAGTGGAGGACGTGTAAATGTACTTCTCAAGACAGTCTGTCACCCTGGACTCCTTTATCGGGGGGGGGGTACATTCCTCTAAGCACTGGAAGCCTTTCTGAGGGCAAATGATGTAATTAAGTTGTCTAACTTAGAACTTTCTGAACAAACTTTCCATTCTCTGGATGGCCAGCAAATCCATTCAGCCTTCCTACTCATGGAGTCACTAAATCACATTTTTCCTATTCTGCATTGTTGGCGACCTTCAGTGCATCAACCAAAAGGACCATCAGGATGTCTACTAGATATACAAACATGCTTTCTGCATTGCCCTTTACAGGGAGGGCAGAGTCAGTGGGATGGCCACCCTCCTCTTTGTTTCATATTTATTTATTTACTGCATTTGTTAACCAGGAAAGTCTACTGGGCCTCGGCGAGCCCATTTTCAGTAGAGGCCCAGGAAGAAAAGCTCCACATAGCATTAATAGTGCATACAATGCATGGAAATAAATATTAAACACAATGGTACAAGTTATCTACAAACATTATACATCAACATTGAATACAATTTGATCACTGCGGATGGAATTAGGCAGGGTAGCAGTTCTGATTGTTACTTTTTGGAGTTCTGTAAGCATAAGCAGTTGAATTCGGCAAGTTAGAGAAAGCTCCTAAGAAGATCAGGTGTTAGGAGATACTATTTTGGCACAAGTACATTGCCAGAGAGAAGAGAGGTATGATCTGAGAGACTTCTTAAGGGGAGCAAGGTTACTGATTGTTCTGATTGAAGGTGGGAGGGCATTCCATAGTTTTGAGATGGTAAACGAATACAGCATTTGACTAGCTGCAAGGTTAGGCTTTTCAACTTTCAGCATCATTGCGTTTTTGGATCTTAGTGGGTTATTAGGGTGGTATGTAGTCAATAAGGAGGAGAGGGAGGGACATGTTGAAGGCTTGTATATGAGTTTATGTGCAGTGGTTAATTGTTAGTAATTGAGTTAGTCTGGGAGTTCGAGCCAGTTTAGCTATTGTAGAGATAAGCAGCGGTGTCCTGAATTTTTTGAACTTGTTACAAATTTGACAATCTTGTTGTAACATGAGTCTAGTTTGGTTTTCAGGGAGGGCTGGATATTGGTGAGGATTGGGGCACCATACAGTAGAGATGGTAGCAGGAAGGATGATGCTAGAGCTTGTTTTAACAGTAATATTAAGGTAGTATTTGTGTCTATAGAGGGTACCTAATTTTTGATGTTGCCATGGATATGGAGGTCGAATGTTAGATTTTCATCATCAATAACTCCTAGCAGTTTGGTACTTGGAACAACTTCAATGAAAGTATTTATTATGGGATTGGACAGAAAAATCATTCTTGTACAGAGTAGTAGTTTTCTTGGGGGGATATTAGAAGTTTGTTTTTATTGGGATTTAGAGCGAGATGGTTGTTTGACATCCATGTTTCGGTTGAAATGAAAACATTTTGGGTAAGACGTAACTCAGATATAGATTTGGCAGTACAGATGATTGTACAATCATCTGCATATTGGATAATTGTGCCATGGGTAAGGGTGGTATGGAAATTATTAATGAATATACTGAAAAGGAAAGATCCTAGTATAGATCCTTGAGGTACACCTGTGGTTGTGTTGAGAAAAGGTGAGAAGGAGTGTTGCCATTTGGTGGATTGTTGCCTATTGGTGAGACAGTCTGAGAACCAATTTAAGGTTTGGTGTGAGAGACCTAAGTTGCTGAGTTTTGTGAGCAGAAGGGGATGTGAAACCATGTCAAAGGCCTTGCAGAGATTTAGGAACAGTGAGGAGACTATGTAACTGGCATCGCAGGCCTTTTTTACTGTGTCCATAAAGGATACAAGAGCAGTACAGGTACTATGAACTAGCCTGAAGCCATGCTGTGTGGGGGAAAGTATCTGGTTTTGGACAAGATAGTTAAGAAGTTGAGTGTGACTACATTTTTCTAATATTTTAGTGATGGGAGAGAGGAAAGAGATGGGTCAGAAATTAGAGATATCAGAGCTGTTGCCACCTTTATGGAGTGGAAGAACAAATGCTTTCTTCCTTATGTTTGGTATATTGTACTCCTAAATAGATCTATTGAGGAGTATGATGATAGGATAGACAATGAAGTTTGCAAATAGTTGTAGAAATTCAGCAGGTAAATTGTCTGGTGCGTTAGTACAAGGTTTGAGTTTATGAAGTAGTTTTTTTTTATAGTGGGAGTTGGTATAGGTGAGAATGAGAAGAGAGGAGTAGTAGAGGAGTGTGAAGTGGGAGGTTCAGGTGGGAAGGTAGTGGTGAGTTTAGCTATGTTGTTGATAAAACATGAATTGAAGAGCGAGGCTATCTCAGTGGGAGCTTTATGGATGGAGTAGGGATTGTGCTCCAAAATTTCTTTGGGTTTAGTTTGTGTTGGTCTTGAAAGCTTATGAAGTGTTCTTTTTCATTTTTAATCACTAGTCGTTTTGCCTGATTGTGTAATTGTTTATATCGAATGAGGTCATTAGGATTTTTAATTTTGCGCCAGGTTTCACAAGCTTTATCCCTAGCAGACATAATTTGCTTTGTGTGTTTGGTAAGCCAAGTTGCCTGTTTAGCTTTTACTCTTTTTAGGCGAGGTGGGGCTAAACTATTTAAAATTCTAAGAAATGCTGAATTGAAGAATTCGACGGCCTCATAGAGAGGGAGATATCTGAGTGGGGTCCAGTTGATCCTTTGTGAGGTTTAATTAAAGGTGTTGTGGGAGAAGTGAGATAAATCTCTGGTTTGCTTAACTTGGTGTGTGCACAAGACTGAGGTGGTCTTACGGTTATAAAGGCTGGTAAGAGGTCACTAATACTGTTACGTAACGTGCCGGAGGAGGAGATTTTGTTAAGATCAGAGACAAGTATCCAATCCAGAATTGAGCCACTGCCTGTTTTCTGTTGGGCCTGGTTATTTTGGTTATTAGTTGCGCATAGTTATATAGATTTATGCTGGTGGAAGAGTCCTGATTAGAAATATCAAGGCAATTGATGTTAACATCCCCTAGGATGATGGTTTTGTTTGTAATGTTATTAGTTGACCAAGCAAGAATGTCTTCAAGTATAGGAATGTTGTTGCCTGGGGGGATGTATATGACTATGATACAAAGCTTTTTACTGTTATTCGTTTTTAGAAAGGATACTAGTATCTCTGCTGTTGAGAACTGTGGGACAGGTTTTGTGTACTGAACTACAGTGAAGATGTTTGGATATATTAAGGAGATTACCCTCCACACACACACTTTTATGTGACTATCTATTCTGAGGCAGTTGCAATTAGGGGATAGGAATTTGGCATCTTTGATATAAGGTTTTAACCATGTCTCAGTAATGGTAGTGAAGTCTGGTTTGTTTTTGTCTAACCAGGCATGTAGGTGTGGTATTTTATTTCTAATGCTTTCGCGATTGATGGTGTTGAAGTTTATGGACTTTAAGGAGGTTGGGGGATTATAAAAGGCTGGAGGGGGACCAGAGTTTAGATGCATATCGCCGCATTCACTTAGGTTGCGGTGGGTGGGGAGATTTACAGTTGCAGTTTCATTTTAATATTGAGGAGATTGCTTAGAACTGAGATTTTGTGGTTTTGGTCGGAGAGGATTTTTAGTTTGATTTGTAAGATTAAGTCTGTGGCATATAAAGTAGGGCCTACTGAGGAATAGCTGGGGAGAGATTGTATAATTATGGTTGTTGAAGAAGAAGGTTTGTAAGACATGTGGATTCGTGATGAGATGTTAGTTGTAGAAGGCGACAGATGTATAGAGAGAACAGAAATAGAATAGTTTTGGAAGTGAGAGGCATTTTATAGGACTGTACGTTCTTGTGTGTGTGAGTATGATGTTGTTTGTAGGGCTAATAAGGTGAATGGCAGTGATGGTGTTATAAGTAGCTATGGGTATGACAGGTAGAGTACTGAGTAAAGTTAGAGAGAGAGGATAACACCAGTAAGTAAAAAAGGGAATTATGTGAGGTGGGAGGAACTAATATGAGAGCAGGGTAGATGAAGTGTAGAATAGTAGTATTTGGAGGTGTAGGGGATAGAGTAGTGGAGTAAGTGAGAAGTGAACAGACAGTCGATGAGGTAGGAGGTGGTGGGTGGAGTAATGTAGGTTAGGAGGATGTAGTATAGGAAGGAGGTTGGATAGGCTTAATATGAAAGTAGTCTGAGTTAAACGAGGGTTGAGAGGTTAAAGTACAGGCAAGAGATAGTTGTGGGTTGAGCCTATGTTCAATTAAATAAGGTAGTACAGTATGAAAAGTAAGTATAGGAAGAGTGCAGGGAAAGACACACTGGTTGGTTGAAAGGTAATGGCGAGAGAGGGTAGTGGAAAAAAAATTTAGATGACTGCATTGCTATAATGGGGAATAGAGGAAGTCACCTGGTATAGGGTGGAGCAACTGATTAACTATAAAGGAAATTATGTCAGGGGTGGGTGGGAATACAGGGGTAGGGAGGAGAGCGAAGTGAGTCCAAGCATAGTGAGGGTGACAGGAGCGGGCTGAGCCAAGGAACTCAATTCAGAGCAGACAACACTTTTAAATGGAATGAGTCAGCAGAGACCCAAAATTACCTAAATACAAATAAAGATTTAAAGTCCTGCAAGGAAAATGCAGGGGGGAGTGCAAGTCTCAGCTAGTATTAAACAAAGTTACAGGAACACAAAGATATTTAAATGTACACCTACACTAGGTGCTTGTAATACACCAGAAAGCAGAAACTTTTAAAGAGTCCTGTTAAACTGTGAGGCAGCTTGCAGATAGGTCCGATGAACAGGTATAAGCACACTGCTTCAGTTTATCTCTAGTGTAAGTAGCTGCTAGGTACACTGACTGCAAAAGAAAAAAGAGAAAATAAGCATATAAAGCTACAGTTGCTTAGTAAAGAGGGTCAGGATAGAGCAGATAAGAAAGGAGGAAACTCTGTTTTATATACTTAAAAAATAGTACACGGATTAGAGTAGTTCCTTACATGAACATGTATATAGCACTAAAATAGTTTTACTTAAACAGTATTAGACATAAATCCTGCAGCACAATAGTTATACTTTCATAATCAAGGCTCTTTTAACCACCAGATACAGTTATATGAAAATTATATGACAGTTGCTTCACTTTCTTATTCAACTTTATCACCAGTGCTGCATGAATTCTTCACAGTGTATGTAACTGTATACTACAGCTGTGTTTTCACACTGTAATGTGCTAAAGTTCTCTTATTTCACAGTTTCCCACAGTAATGTTCATATGAACTTCTTCAATCAGACAGTCAATCAGTTGGGATGGTGAGAGATCTCATTCCTCCTAATCAACATCCAGTGTGGAAGATACTGCAAGGAACTCAATGTGCTTCTACTAGCTTGTTGCCTTCTTCAGCATCAAGGATCAAAGAAGCGAGTCTGAGTGAAGATGTGCATTTAGGTGCCAAAGTCATTGACAGATGTTGTAAAAAGGCATTGAGGGAGGTTTATGTCCTGCTGCACAACAAGTGGCAGAGCTGAGCCTCAGCAAAAGACTTCTGCAGAGATGAAACAGGTGCCAGCACCAGGGCAGAAAAGGACATTAGAGGTAGCCACTGCAAACATGTCTGCAGGTTCAGCATCTGGACTAATGCTGATAGCCAAGGTATTGTCAAGCCTGCATGTCCGGGCACACATATGTTGACAATGAAAGGACAGGTATCAACACCAGCAGTGACACCGTGGTCACAGGCATTTGTGTTGTTAGCAACAGTGTCAGATATTCCTGTCCTGATGGAAAAGACTACTGTAGAGACACTGTATGTCAACAAATGCACTACAGAACAAGGAATCAATATGGCATCAGAACTGATGCTACAAGGGCCAATAATAGCAACCTCAAAACTGATGAAGACGTCAAAACTCGCAGGGACCTCAACATGGGGGAAAACAGAACCGAGATGCCAGCATCCTCAACAGTATAGTCTGAGAAATGGGCAGTAGCATTCAAAAGGGACTCTGCACACCAGATGTAAAGCCCAGGAAGTCAACAAGGGCTGAGATTCTGCATGAAGTGGGCCTAGAACTTGAAATCTGGCACACTTCTTTATCATTCAAACTAGTCATACTCTATGATTTTGACAACTGCCCAAAGGAAGATTTTAATTCAGCCTATTTTAAGGCGATTTTATGCAGACTCCCATCCATTCTGCTAGTACAACCAAGAAATTGGAGAGGAAAGCTGTGGTTGAGAAAAGGCTGTTTTGTAGGGGTTTGACTTTTTTGGGTGCTTAATGACTGCAGATGTTAATGTTGATGGCTTTGGCTTCAAAGATAAGGATAATCCAGCTTCTTCTTGAGCAGACAACTTTTTCGAACATGTAAAATTGTAATCGTCATTAATCATGATCATCATCAACCCCCTTTTCCTCCATTTTCTACACAGGATAGGAGTGTCGCATCAACTGTTGCCACCTCTCTTGACTCAAAGACACTCTTGTACTTTCTTCAATAGTCATGTCTGAATGTTACAGGACTTCTCACACACAATCCATCCATCTCTTTGCTGGATATCCTCATTTATTCTTGCTGTCTTCCCATCTCTCCCAAATCTTTCTCACCAAATCATCGTCTCCTTCTTGCAAGTTTATGAACCACAGTAGTGTGTCCTCTTTGACCTTCTGTAATTGGAGCTACTCTGTTTCTACTCTTATGTCAGCAATCCTTTGCCTGCTCTATAGCCTGCATCCTACCAACTGAGTCAGGCACTTCATTGTCTCTGGCTTTCTTACCTGCTCAGTCTTCACTGTTCATGTTTGTGTACCATACAGTACTGGTCTCTACTGTTTTGTACACCTTAGTTTTCTGTTTCTTTCTAATTATTTTGTCATACACTAGCCCTGACACTCTGTGCCAGTTGGCTGCAACCCCTCTGAGTCTAGCTCTGACCTACTCATTCAGACTTCCCTTATCCTCCAACACCCTTTCCATGTACCTGAAGCTGTTAACCTGTTTCATCCCCAAGTTCATTTCTCTCTCATTTTCATTTTTTCTGATTCTCCAATTTGCTGCCATGGCAACTGTTTTGTCTATACACAGTTTCATCCTACATACCTTCAGTTTTGCATTACACTCCCTTATCCTTTGCTGAAGTTTTAGTTTGGAGTAAGTCTGTAATGCCACATCACTTGTGTACAGCAGCTTTGTTGATCTGTTCCCTACAATCTGTTTGCTAATGTACTCAATCACTAGTAAGAAAATCACTGGGCTTAGAGCTGAACCTGGATGAACCTCTACTCCCAGTGGGAACCCCTCTGAGAGTATAACCACTGTTCATACTTGTGTCACTGGGTTGTTATGCATAGCCTGCACTAATTCTACCAAGGTTTCTAGACTACTAACCATTGTAGAACTGCCCAAACAAGCTTTCTTAGCACCCTGTCATATACTTTCTTCAGGTCTAGAAATGCCCAGGTTGGACTCCTTCTCATCTCTAGCATCTTTTCCTCTATCTATTTCATTACAAACCTTGGCTCATTTGTGCTGCATCCTGACCCAAATCCAAACTGCTAATCTCCCATCTTACTTTCGTTTATCTATCAATTTCTCCAGCACTTTCATGCAGTGTGACTGGAGTTTGATACCTCTATACTGCCCACAGTTATGAGTCTCTTTGTTCTTATACACTGACACTAGAATGCTTGTTCTTCAGTCACCAGGCCATGTAAAACGTACAATTTTAACCCTTTTTTCAATTGCTAAGGGTTTTGTAGGCAAAGCATAAACAAAATTTTTACCTATGTGTAACAGGTTGCTCTCCTAAGTAAGACATGCTTATCTAACTCCCTAATATAATTCCAGAAACTATAACTGCAAATTGTGGAATTAGGGAATATATAACTGTGAAATTACAGGAGAACAATAAGTGGTCTCCATTAAAGTTGTTCTTTTTTATGCAAAGGAGCAATCCTCCTCCCAATCCCCAAGGTCAAGAAGTTGAACTCCCCCCATATCCCTGCAATTTTCTAACTCTCGGACTGCCAAATCTTGGAGACACAGGAATACATCAAGACAGCGATCTCACAATCGGTATATGTAAGGCCCTATTTCACATTCAGATTGACTATTGCAGGATTGCACTAAAGAGTCCAAGAATTTAAAACTGTTACCCACTTATCTTGTGGCAGAATCTTATTTCCACTAATGTACTTCTGCCAGTTTAATAACTGGTAAAAGCCCACTAACAAAGAAAGAATAATGAAGATTAAACAAACTAAGAGCTCATAGTTATTTTAGTCCACTAAAATCTGGGAAAAACATATTACACATCAATTGGGAGAGTAAATAAAAAAAAATAGCTAAACATAAATTTTAATTTTTCAGTTTATATATATATATATATATATATATATATATATATTTTTTTTTTTTATTATTTTTTTTTATTTTAAGTTCTGGAATCCATTAACCTAGGACTGTTCAAACTGTCCACAGTTTCGCACAGAGGTATAGAGAGAAAAGCACCACGTTACACTGTGGGATACGGGAAGGGACCATAATCATGATAAGCTTGCAGGCCCTAGTCCTGTTGTTACAGATGATGTGCCCTTCTCTTATCAGGTCAATAAGTAATCTGACTTTATTCACTGTTCCCTAAGGTAATTTATCATTTTAGCTACAATAACACCAAATCAAACCATGAATTCTTGATTTACAGTAAAATTATAAAAAGATTCAGAAGTAAAATTGATTTGCCCTTTTCTATATACTTCTCTGTTAATCTGGGACTGTCAGACTACATGTGTGTTAGCCTACTTGACCTTTACACTTACTGGGAATGATGGGCCACTCTGTACTTGCCCACTGTCAAAGATTTCCACCATCAAGTTCTTCCATCTACCTGTCACTCCATCATAGCAATCAATAGTCCTTAAGGAAAGAAAACTATGCTGGCTATAACCAAATCAGAGGAAGCATGGCTGACAGATTTTTTTTCAGTGAACTAAGAGAAGTCATACCATACTGTCAGAAGGACACAAGCAGACCTCTGCCAACTTAAGGAGGTTTGTTGAACCCTTGTCTCCTTAATGTAACAGCTAGAAATGAGGTATGTTCTTAGAATTCACCAAAGGCCAAAGAAAACAGTGTCAAAAAAGTCCAGGGAAAACATTTTAAAGCAAAAAAAATCTGTAAAACCACACAAGCTTTCATACAAACAATTATTTTTGTGATATCACAGATGTTTTTATTTAATAAAAGATTTATTCTGTGGACATTTTTGAGAAGGGTTTCTTTGTTTTAGGTAAATAATTGACTGTTCCTGGCTGCGAACTTGCCTGCTTTGAGCTAACAGTTGCTTTGTAGAATGCTCCTAGAGTTCATCTGAGAACACTCAAGTGCCAATCTCCTACCCTACCCCATCCCCAGAGCCATCAAAGTGTGAATTCAACTTCCCTATGAAGCCGCAATGTACCATACCTATCATTAAAACTAGCCCTCTGGCTTCACAAGTATGCGGTTTCTGTACCATAATTAAAATGTTCCATTGGATGTCAGGATCATATTCAGTTCTGTATGTCAATTCACCAGTTCAGTCCTTTAATGCACTAATTAAAGACACATTATTTTTTTTAAGTAACTAAGATTAATGCCGCCTTAAACATTCAATAAAAAAATAAAATGGAAAAAAACAACAATAAAGTGGGTACAGTTTATTTAAAAAATAAAACTGAAGGACTGAAAAAATCCGGCCTTTTGCAGGTCCTGGAGATAGATCAGTAATCTCAAATTTCAAGTCAGAAGATGCCTGGTTGGTCAACTGGCAAACATGCAGAACAACCATCAGCAACATCTTTCCTCTGAGGCCCTACATGTGGGAATAAGCCCAGGAAGCTTGAATGCCAAAATCAAGCAGATGAAGTGCAATGTTAGACTCTCCAGTGCAAAACTGCCCAGTCTGATAGAGTTTGAAGTGACAACGACTCCCTACTTAAATGCTGGCACTCATAATGCCTAGTGTTAACAGAAAAGAAAAAATATCGACAATCTAGAAGTGCAAATCTCAAACATTGCTCTTCTCCTTTAAACTTCTTTTTTGCAGGGGAAATCCCCCACCCCACACCCAAACTTAAATATACCAACTCAGAGATCACCATACCTTGCAAAAAACTGAATATTCTGAGAAATGGCCATCTCTGACTTAGTATATGTAAGTCCATTTTTTCAGCCATGCAGTCTCCGCGTTTCAGGACTTCTTCTAGCGTGTTTGCTTAACAGACAGAGTGTGATTTTCCAAAAGAGCAGTGCCTTAATGCAACCACTGTATGTCTGAGCCAACTGGAACCTAGAGCATATAACAATTACCTCAATCTGAATCTTCACATATCTTAACCTAGAGCAGCCCATGGGAATGAAGGGTGTCTTCTGACAGAACTGAAGGAGTGACTGCTACAGCAGGACACAATGCTGAGAAAAAAAGTATAAGCTCCAGTAAAATAACCATGCAGGCAAAGACTACATACACACACACACACATATATATATATATATATATATATATATATATATATATATAGGTTCATAGGTTCATACTAGGCTATTTGCCCTGGGGCAATTATAAGCCTAGCCCGATTCTGTATGGCTTACGCCACCCCTTGATTTGAGTATACTGTGCCCTTTTTAAGGTTTAGTTTACTGTGCCTCTGTCTAATAGTGACATGGGAGTAATCCCTGGGACAAACCTATGATCCCCATCCACCTATCGAGATTCTTCTTGAAGAGATTCAGTGAGGTGCTCTGCCTCACATGAACTGGAATTCTATTCCAGAGCGAAGGGAGCCTCTGGGTTATGAACCTGTCCCTCCAGCAAGTTCTATTTATTTCTGTGCTGAGGTTCAAGTCCCTCGGCGTGTGGCTCTAAGGGATTTAGATTTACTGAGGTGGAGCATGTCCATTAATTCTGGATTTGACATAGCTTTGTATGTCAGGCATAGATCGCCTCAAGTAGGCGGTATGCAACTGAGTAGAGCTGGAGTTTTTTCAACCGAGCAGCATATGGCATCTGTTTGAGACCCTTGATCCTCTTGGTAAGATACTTTTGGGGTCTTTCTAATTGCTGCAGGTGTCGGGTAAGGTACATCCCAAAAGGGGCATTGTATTCTATGATGGGCCTGATGAGGGATGAATAAAGGGCATGATTACATCTCTTGATCTAGATGTGAAACCCTTCGTGATGAGGTGGGCTATGTAGAAGGTCTTTCTAACCACTTTGGCAATGTGGTTTTCAAAGGAGAGATTGCTATCAACTTGGGTCCCCAGGTCCCTAATAACTTTCTCTGTACTTAATGGGTTTCCGCCTATGTGGTAATTTGTGGGCACATTGTTTGCCAAAGGGTATGACTATACATTTTTGGCATTTAGCTTTAAACCATGGCGCTGGCACCAGTTATCTGTCTCTGTGAGACCTTTTTGAAGGATGTTTGTGTCAGCTGGAGAGTCGATTATGGCACCCAGTTTGCAGTCGTCGATTATGGCACCAAGTGCGAACTTGGTGAGCCATGGTCCTCCCACGTTTGCCTGTACCTCGGAAAAGTATATACCGAACAAGAGTGGTCCCAGGACAGAACCCTGTGGGACGCCACTTGTGACCGGTTTCGAGTCTGACATGGCTCCAGCAACTCTCACTCTGTGGGTTCTGTCTTTGAGCCAGTTTGCGACCCATCTTGTGACATAGGGGTTTATATTTAAGCTGGATAGCTTATCTATGATGCCCGAGTGGGGTATTGTGTCAAATGCCTTTGCAAGGTCCAGATAGGCTGTGTGGACTACCTTCCCTTCATCTATGGCTTTGGTGACTGTTTCGAAGAAGTCAACCAGGTTCAAAAGCAGGATCTGCCCTTGTCAAAGCCGAACTGGGTAGGATCTAGTGTCTGTAGGTCCCCAATGTCTTTGTTTATGAGCTCCATGATGATCCTCTCCATAGCCTTGCAGACTAAGCTAGTCAGGCTTATGGGGCGATAGTTTTCAGGGTCCGTAGAGGCTCCACCTTTGTGGAGTGGGACCACTGTTGCTGTATGCCATTCTGTGGGCACATATCCTGTAGTGAGGCTGAGATTGTATAGCTGTTTTATTTGAGGGATTAGTTCCTCTTGGAGTTCATGTAGGACGCAACCTGGGACGCCATCTGGTCCCATGGAAGCAGTGTTATTTGCTTTGGAGAGGGCAGCCTTCACCTGAGCATCAGAGATGTTTGGGAGGCAGCCCTCTGCCAGGATAGATACTTTCTCTTTTGGGGGGAGGGGAGAAGTATGCACTGAACCTGTCTGCCAGGATATTGGCGATGTCTGTGGGTTCAGTGTATTTTTTGTCATCTAGAATCAACTCAGAACAAGTCTGGGAGTTGCATCCCAGGTTCCTAACATAACTGAAAAAAGCCTTATGATTGTCTTTGGTGTCCTGTGCAATTTTTCTCTCGAAGCTGGCCTTGGAGGATTTTATGAGGATCGTAATTTTTTGCTAGTACTGATCAGAGATGCCTTCCCTATTAGGCATTTTGCTCTATCATGTAGTAGCTTCCTCCTTCTGTTGTACAGTTTATTTATGGCAGGGGTCCACCAGACTGGATGCCTGCCTTTGGATGATTGGGTCTTGGTTTTGTTTGGGATAGCATGATCCATGCATTCCTGGAGATGTCCGTAGAATGCATTTATATAGGATTCTGCAGTTTGGGCTGTAGTTTCCACTGGCCTTGGGGCCTTGAAGGATTCCACTTCGGTTTTGAGAAGTGAGAAGTTCGCTTTTGAGAAGTTTTTCACTGTGGTTTTCTGGGCTGGGGGTGGGGTCGGGATGTGGACATCCAGTGAAATTAATTTATGGTCTGATCTTACCAATGACGGATATACTTCTGGTGTGGAGCATAGAGTCCCCATGTTGGTAATGATCAAGTCTAGTACGTTGTCCCCTCTTGTGGGGACAACATATATGTGTGTGCGTGTGTCTGTGTGTGTATATATACATATATATATATATATATATATATATATATATATATATACATATATGCACACACACACACACACACACACACATATATATATATATATATATATATATATATATATATATACATATACACACGCATATATACATACATACATATACAAGGTGTTGTCTAGGTGATTGAATGGTGTGATTGCACAGAAAAAAAGCCATCAAAGCTAATCAAAAATCAGCAGTTCGAACATAACTGGTTTTGTTTCTATCTGAAATCGCAAATAATGGGGATCGGGGAGTTTGCCCTTTCCCTACGGTAAAGCAATCTCAGAGCTGGTATATATAATTGGCAAGGGGATTTGACCCCTGCAAAAAATACTGTTTTGTATTTGAGGGAGGGGCTGACCAGTTTTTGTCAATCTTTTGAATGTCAATTAGATTAGTATACAACTAAGTGTCATAGCTCTCTCTCTCTCTCTATATATATATATAGACTGTGTGTGTGTGTGTGTATAAATATATATATACACACACACACACATATATATATATATATATATATATATATATATATATACACACACACACACACACACACACACACACACACACACATATATATATAGGTTCATAGGTAGGTACTAGGCTATAGGCCCTAGGGCCTACACAAGCCCAGCCAAAAAGGTACCCTGGCTTTTGCCACCCAAAAAAATTATTTTCCTGTGCCACTGTCGAGCAGAGCCACAGAAGTGATCCCCGTGGTGAATTTCCTATTTCCCATCCAATCATCAAGATTTTTCTTGAAGAGTGCTAATGAGGAGCTTTGTCTGATATAGATAGGTAGTTTATTCCAGAGTATGGGAAGTTTCTGGGACAGGAATCTATCCCTCCAGCATGTTCTGTTTATTGTGGTGACAAGGTTTAGGTCGCTAGAGCATGTAAGCTCAGAGGGATTGGGATTTCTTCAATTGGAGCATGTCCAACAGCTCTGGGTTTGACATAGCTTTGTATGTTAGGCAGAGATCACCTCTGAGTAGGCAATATGCGAAGAAGTAAAGCTGGAGTTTTTTGAGACGGTCTGCATTGGGCATCTGTTTGAGGATGGTAATCCTCTTTGTGAGGTATTTCTGCGGCCTTTCCAGTTGTTGCAGATGTCTTGTGAGGTACATACCAAAAGGGGTGCTGTACTCTATAATGGGTCTAATGAGTGATGAGTAGAGGGGAACAATTACCTCTTTTCTTCTGGATGAGAAACATTTTGTGATGAGTTGCACCACATAGAAGGATTTCCTGACTACTGTGCCGATGTGATTATCAAAGGAGAGACTACTGTCCACCTGTGTCCCAAGGTCTCTTATCACACTTTCGGTGATAAGTATACTACCGCCTATGTTGTAGTTCATGGGTACAGAATTTTTACCAAAGGAGTTGACAATGCACTTTTTGGCACTGAGCTTGAGGCCATAGCTTTGAAACCAGGCATCTGTCTCAGTGAGGCCCTTTTGTAGGATGTCCACATCGTTAGGAGTTTCGATTATGGTTCCTAGTTTGCAGTCATCTGCAAACTTCATTAGCCAAAGACCTTCTGTGTTAGCCTGTACTTCAGAGAAGTAGATACCAAACAGGAGAGGACCCAGGACTGAACCCTGTGGTACTCCACTTGTCACTGGTCTGAAGTCGGATTTGGAGTCTGCTACTTTCACAGTGTGGGTTCCGTCAGAGAGCCATTTGGCAGCCCATCTTGTGACATAGGGATTTATACCTAGTTTAGTGAGTTTATCTATAATTCCAGAGTGGTGGATGGTGTCGAAAGCCTTGGCAAGATCTAGATAGGCTGTGTGAACCACCTTACCCTCGTCTATGGCTTTGGTGACTGCTTCAAAGAAGTGTATCAGGTTTAGGAGACATGATCTGCCTTTTACAAACCCGAACTGGGTGGGGTCCAGAGTTTGGAGATTACCAATGTCTTTGTTTATAAGTTCCATGATTATACGTTCCATGGCCTTGCAGACCAGGCTCGTCAGGCTAATGGGGCGGTAGTTCCCGGGGGTCTGTGGTGGCTCCCCCCTTGTGGAGTGGGATAACCGTCGCTGTGCGCCATTCAGCGGGCACAAAGCCTGAGGTGAGGCTATGACTGAACATGGTAGTTTGGTGGGGTGCCAGTATGTTCTGTAGTTCGTGTAGAATGCAGCCTGGGATGTTGTCTGGTCCCATGGATGCTGTGCTCTTGGTTTTGGAGAGTGTGTTTTTTACCTGTGCAGCCGTGATTACAGGAACTTTGCATTCTTCCGGTATAGAGATGGGCTCTTTAGGGGTTGAGAGGGGGGTAAAGTTAGTACTGAACCTATCTGCCAGGATGTTGGCAATATCAGTTGGGTCTGTATACTTAGTGCCATTGTGCTGTAACTCAGAGCAGATCTGAGTGTTGCCACTGAGATTCTTGACATAGCTATAGAATGCTTTGTGGTTGTCTTTGGAATCAGTGGAGATTTTGTTTTCATAACTAGCTTTGGACGATTTTATCATGGATAACAGCTTCTTACTGAGGCTGACCAGGGAGCTCCTCCACTCATGGGATTTACTCTCTTTTGCAACAGTTTCTTCCTTCTGTTGTACAGTTTGTTTATGGCAGGAGACCACCAGACTGGCTTCCTTTTTTGGAGGATAGCGTCTTGGTTCTGTTTGGGATAGCACGATCCATGCACTCGTGTAAGTGCTTATAAAGTGCAATTATGTAGGATTCAGTAGTCGTAACTGTATTGTCCATCTGCATGGGTGTCATGAAGTTCACCACTTCTGTCTTAAGAAGCATGAAGTTGGCTTTGGAGACATTTTTTACCGTGGTTTCCTTAATGGGGGGTGGGGGCAGGATGTGGATATCTAGGGTAATTAGCTTATGGTCGGATCGGACCAATGAGGCGTTGGCCAGGTGTGGAAAACCTGTCACTCATGTTGGTAATGACTAGATCTAGGATATTGTTGCCCCTGGTGAAGGTGTGGATAAGTTGATCCAGGGCATTGGAGTTTATGAATTCCAGAAAGCGTTGAGTGAAGGAGTTGGTACATGAGCAGTTTTCCCAGTTAATGGTGGAGTAGTTGAACTCGCCCATTATTAGGGTGTTTGGTTGAACCCTAATATTTTCCAGTACATCAAGAAAAGAGGAGTGGGAATCCTGGGGCATGGTGGGGGATCTGTAGCAAGCTACAATTTGGATTGCAGTTTTGCCCAGAGTTAGTTGCACTTGTACAACCTCGGCTGCATTATGCTGAGCAACTAGCCTGGAGGTGTGTATATCCTTAAAGAATATGGACACACCTCCTGCTTTGGTGTTCCGGTCCAGGTTACATGGCCGAAAAGTGTGGTATGAGTTATAGCCTGATAGTGCAGGGGTGCTCTCTGGAGTCTTGAACCTGGTCTCAGTCACTGCACAGACATCGATGTTCTCCATTTTAAGGAGTGCCTCGAGTGAGTGCATTCAGAGATTTAGACTTCTAGCACTTATATATATATATATATATATATATATATATATATATATATATATATATATATATAACCATATCTGTGCATACATACAGTTTATATATATATATATATATATATATATATATATATATCTGCATACATGTATATAATACATACACAGATACATACATGTATGCAAATAAAAATGAATATAAGAAAGTGTTTAATTCTCATAGTTTGATCATGTCTCACTCTTACTGGTACGTACAGTTACTTATTAATCATTCCTGATTTATTTTCATAAGCTTAAAAAAAAAATCTTTCTCCCATCAAATTTTACAGGGTTTCATCATTGCACCACTACTGCCATGCCATATGACTTAGGTGCATTATCAGTAACATCCCATCATTTGATGTATTACTGCTAAAAATCAATAGTCTTTTAAATAATTCATTTTCAAATGTTCATGTGCGGTTATAAATTCTACATGGACCAATATTTTTAAATCCTGCTAAACAAATGCACAGGCACAACAGCATAACTGCTTTAGTGTAGCTTTTTCTACTTGACAGACTAATGTTTTAAACATAAACATAATCAATTATTAAAACCCTGTATCTTATGTAAGTGTGGGTACTACATAATATCAGAAAAATTAAGTGGTCAAGCATCCATATCAACACTCACAATCTGTATAATTCAGGAGTTAATGTGGTGTTACTGGACTCAGGTGTAAGGATACAGCATAGAAGCTTTGCTAAAAGTTAAACAAAATGACATTAAAAACTGCAAAAAACAATAAACATGGTATAAGCTAAATTTCCACCTTCTCTAGCTTATTATAAACTAAACTATCACTTTGCTGCTCTTTACAAAGTAAATCTTAAAATAATTATGTGACAGTACGTGTATCATAAAGCCACTTTTATAACCCATAAAAATAGTACCCAACTTTGAGAAAGACACAAAGCACCAAGTTCCTTCATCACGAAAATGGAATTCCATAACAGATAGAGAAATTTAATCAATTATACCACAGCCTTCAAAACAATCTTTATAGCCCATGTAACCATACTATTATCATTCACTAAATGCAGAGTCACCTAAAAGATTTCTTTAGCTTGATTGTTTTTACTTGCCTTACATGCACTATTTGTTAGAACTGTCAAGCGTCATGTATTAACACCCTACTCTTCGTACTGGCTTCTCTTTTTACTACACTTTTCTATCCTGCTATACATATAACAGACAACTTTCAAAAAACAATACTAATTGCTAGTATTGCTATACGAATAATAACACGCTGATATTAATGCTACTATGGAACAGATTCTCCACCCACATAAAACAAAGTTCACCCTTATCCATTTTCAACAGCAACTTAGCTCTATGGATGGCAAACAAAAACTTTATCCCAGGACATCCCCTCTAACACTAATGGACATATGCAGCTCCTAAATGCTTTATCCAAGGCATGGGTCACCTCAAATTATCTACTGTATGACCACAGTTATTCTCGTAAGGGGTAATATATAACTATTGATTGGTAAAGCCAAACTATAAATAAATGGGCTATGTTATTTTAAACACAAAAAAGGAGAATAGCTACGCTTAAAATGGCCCACAAGGGCAGCTTGCCAAGTACTTATCCATGAACCTATAATGCTACTTGTCTTAACATGCTACGCTACTTTCCTGTACCTTCTCTAATTTTAACTTTCAGCTTTCCTTAATTTCCTTTCCTCTTACACTCACTCATGTTTCATCCTTTTCCCTCTCCCTCATTTTCTTACCAAACATTACACGGACTACTTTTGCTCTGTCTTACACAATTTAGCTTCCTCACACTTAATACACCCCAAAAAGCAACCTGATGGCATCACAAACCTTAGATATATTCACAATTATTAATCACAGAACACTGCCTTTATTGTTTGTGAAATCATTTTCTATACTATTTTTATGCTTTCTACATCTTTACTTTTCTTGTAAGCCTATTTGTGATTGCCTATCGTATGTATTGATAAGATTTCTGTTACGGTTTTTACTAAATTTGTCTTACACAGCACATATTGTAAACTTTATATTTAGTTAAAGTAATCTCTTCTTACTATTAGTACTTATGCTTTTTCTTTCTGTATTTTCCATGGGTCCCTTCTGAAAATGGCCTTTTTCCCAGCAGGGCTACCCTACTCAACAAAAATTAAATAAATAAATAAACAAACAAACAAAAATGCAAATTATTTTCTTGTTTTGAAAATAAGACATAGCAGCTATTGTAAAGAGGCACATAACAAGTAAATGCAATCGCTAAAAAACAAAACTGGATTATAGTAGTATACAATATTCATAATAAGGTTAAACCAAGGAAAGCATGATGACATTCAAAGTGTAAGAGGATTAGAAATGCATACATTCATCAGTAGCTTAGAAATATGAATGTTAGACAAGGTGAAGTGGTGTGAGAGTTGCAAAGGAGATACAAGTATAGTTTACAAAGTTAGTGGGAGAAAGGAATGAAAAAATTAGTGATGTGGTTAGAAGAAAAACACTGGCGTATAGTAAGTCTTTGGAGATGGCTTTCAGTTGGGTTTGTAACAGGAAATGTCTTTCACGTGGGAGATCATTTTATTTTTCTTGGTAAGTGTAACATCTCACACAACTACTCCTCAAACACTAAATGTCTAATGGGAGTATGGTGATCTCCACCATTCAGAAAAACAAACAAACAAAAAGATATGTTTTATTCCTCCTTTGTTCATAGTGATTACTAGGCTAATGGCACAAGAGTCTTAATAAGCCTAGCTAATATTACCCAGGGTATGACAATATTAAAGCTTAATTCCCCAGATATGGGATTGGACAGTATCAGGGTAGTGGATCTTTGGGTGTTGGAGCCCCAAGTCATTTTACAGACTGCCTCTGTCTATAAAGGTTATGAACAGTACCCCAGGAGTGAATTTATGGTTCCCCATCCATTTATCCAAATTCTTTTTTAAGAGTGCAAGGGACAGGTCTTTGTTTTACAAAGATGGGAAGTTTATTCCATAGATGACATAGTCTTTGGGATACGAATCTGTCCCTCCAGCAAGTTCTATTAGAGTCAGAAATAAGGCTCAGGTCCATGGAACATGTAACCATTGCATAATGTTTCTTGTGAATATGTAATATTTTCATAAGGGCCGGATATGAGAATCCCTTGAAGGTCAGGCGCAAGTCCCCTCTCAATACACAATATGAGATGGAGTAAAGGGATAGGGCCTTTAGTTAGTCTACATAAAACATACGTCTTATGCTTTGTATTTTTTTAGTGAGAAAGCTGTAGGGCTGCTCCAACTGATGTAAGTGCCTGGTTAGGTATATGCAGAAGGGAATACTGTACTCAGTTTTGGCCCTGATGAGGGCCGTGTACAATGGCACTATGATTTACTTTGATCTTGATGTCATGCCTTTACTTAAAGGTTGAGCCACACAAAAGGATTTCCTCACTACTGTAACTACCTGGTGGTCAAAGTTTAGGTTACTATCTATCTGTGTACCTAGGTCCCTCACCACTGGGTCTACTTTTAGGGGTGTGTTATCAATATTATAATTTGCAGCGATATCTGAATTACTGAAGGGTATGATTATGTATTTTTTAGCATTTAAACTAAGAGAATGGCTTTGGCACCAGTCATTTGTCATTTTTAGGCCTGTCTGTAGGATGTCAACATCGTTTAGGGATTCAGTGATTGCTCTTAGTTTACAGTCGTCAGCAAACTTGGTGAGCCAGAGACCCCCAACATAGACGTTCACTTCAAAAAAGTACATACCAAACAGAATGGGTCTCAACACTGTGCTCTGTGGGACACCACTGGTAACAGGTTTCTTATCAGAAGTGGATTCACCTATCCGGACAACATGTATCTTGTCAATGAGCCAGACAGCTATCCATCTGATAGGTTTACATTCATATGGTTGAGCACACATTGCTCAACCATACATTTTACCGACTTTTCTCCACGAATTCCATAACGTTGAACGGTTGGAATGTCGCAAAACCACTGAATTCGACATTTCTGACCACTCTGCACCCTAAAACGAGTGCTAACATGGGTCAAAAAGGGGATGGGATTTTGCGATTCGCACCACTTCCAATTGCATTTTTGAGATGTTGCCACACTCCTTTCGGCCATACCCGCTCGACCATTCACCAGTCGACCATATGCATGTACACCCATCTGATGATGTAGGGGTTTATGCACAACTCAGTAACTTTATCTATGATCCCCAAGTACAAGATTGCGCTGAAAGCTTTGGCCAGGTCTAGATAAGCGGTGTGTACGTTTCTACCCTCATCCATGACCCTGATGATTTTCTCAAAGAAGTCCACCAGATTTAGCAGGCAACACCCCCCGTTTGACAAAGCCAAATTGGGCCTGGTCCAGTTTTTGGAGAGTTCCTACTTTGTTATGATCAGGTCCATAATAATTCTCTCTATGGCCTTGCAGATTTGACTGGTCAAGCTTATGGGTCTGTACTTCCTGGGTCAGTTGATGTCCCCCCCCCCTTGTGCAGAGGGACGAATGTTGCAGTCCTCCATTCCTCTGGGATAAAGCCCATCTGAAGGCTATGGTTAAAGAGGGTTTCTAGTAGTCCTGATAGATTCTGTTTTAAGCTATTTAAGAAGCATGCTGGAATGTTGCCGGGACTCATGGAGGCTGTGTTTTGGGTGTCAGTGAGCACAGTAAAGACCTGTTCCCTCATAATGACCAATAGGGGGATGGGTGTGGTAGGAAGTGGAGGGAGGAAGAAGTTTGAACCAAACTTATAGTTTCAGGCTGGGTGTAAGTGTTGTCATTCATGATTAAATTGGTACATTGCTGAGTGTTTCTCCTGAGGTTATGAACATAATTAAAAAAAAAGCCTTAAGTTACCTTTCACCATGGAGGCTATCTTTGCCTCATAGCTTGCTTAGGCAGACTTCACCAGCTCTCTAATTTCTTTGTTTAGACTGGTGAGTGTCTTCCTGCACTGTTTTGTCTGTTCCATCCTGGCTTTTGAGAGGATTTTTTTTCCTTTTGTTGAATAGCCTATTTACAAAAGGGGTCTACCAGGGTGGTTTATTTTTGCCAGTAATCATAGGTTTGAGTCAGACAGGTACTGCCTTCTCTATGCAGCTATAAATGTGGTCTTATAGTGTTTTTGTGTACAGCTCAGAGTAGGCCTCAGTGTCATCCGGGTTGAGGGGCTTGGAAGTTTAATAAGCTGTCACTTAGTTTGAGTCAACTGGCTTTAGCAAACTTCTTAACAGGTCTAGAGTTCAATGGGGGTTCTAGGATAGTTTTAATACTACAGGAGATCATTTTGTGGTCAGACCTTACTAGGGAGGAGTTAATGCGTGGCAGGGAGCAGCATCTCCCCATATTCATGAGTATTAGGTCTAGGGCATTTGTACCTCTAGTTGGTGAGCTAACTAGTTGCTCCAGGGTGTTTGCATTAATGAAGTCCAAAAACCTCTGAGCAAGTGAATTATTGGTTGTATAAGTCTCCTAGTTTATGGAGGGATAGTTGAAGTCACCCATAAATATGGTGTTAGGCCGATTGTTAAGAGATTCCAGTAGGTTTAGGTGGGAGGCGTGGTTTTCCAGACTCCTGTTAAGGGATCTGTAGCTAGCAAGGATATGATAGGTGATCACACCTATAGTTAGCTGGGCATAGAGCAGCTCAAGCAAATCATGTTGTTGGACCAATCTAGCAGTATACTTGCCCTTTATGAACACGGAGACTGCTGACTGGGTTAGTCCCAGTAGGCCAGTAGCTTCTTTTAAGGGGAACCAAGATGGTATTTATAATACTTGGGGATATTTGGCCATGGCATCGGGGAACTTCCCTACTCTTTTTGAAAGGTGCTCTGGGATTTTTTACATCCACTTTAGCTACCATCAACTCAAGCAGATGGGGCCTTGGTTTAACATCTCAACTGAAGGATGGCACTTTCAGGAATGCATCACCCCCCTTATATTGTAGTGCAGTGTCCGCAATCAATTTACTTGGTGTGGGAACTGAACCCATAGCCTTCTGCATGAAAATTCAGTGACACTGCATAAATAGAAGTAGAGAGAAAACCTATTAAGAATTTAGTTTCTAGTTCACAGCCTCAGGCGGCACTCTCCAATGGAATGTGTTCATATATGACACTGAGTTTTGTGGAGCTACCATCGACCCAGAACAATACTTAACAGAGAAATGACTGTAACTGTGTAATTGCAAAAAATGCGCAGCCAGGAAATATGCAACCTTAAAAAACAGATTAACCATGTTTTCCACTAGACAAGAGAAAAAACTGCCCAAAAACATAAATCGGTAAATAATGGATACAACTGTGAGAAATGCAGCCCAAAGTGACAGTGATCAGCATGGAAAGAACCCAGTAAGGCTCTGTTCTCAGATGATGTAGTGGGATGAAAGTACACTATGCCACAGACAGGCCAAATCATTTAAATACGTTCTTAATGTTTCTTACCTCAATTTTACAGAGTGGTAACTACAACTGATCTAAGCATCTTAAGTGTATGCATGTCTTCCAGCAGCACTTAAGAGAGAATGTTCTATTCAATAAGCACTTCTGGCAAAATCTGTCATAAGGAAATTCAGTGGCTGAAACTTTAGGTGTGCTTGATTATGTTAATAAAAAAATGTCAAGAGTTCCTTTTCTGCTGCATAAGCAATTTTGTTGGATGATACCACAGAAAAACAAACATCTAAACCACTAATTTCATAAAAGCCACAGTACAACTAGTAATATACTGTATTAAAGCCGGGTTGCTCACACCTGACTTTGAAGTTTGATTCCAAAAGCAACGTAAATCCCAGAAAAATACTGCTGTAATATCACAGTGATGGGGAAACAGTATGTATGTGTGCGTGTGCGTGTGCGTGTGTGTGTGTGTGTGTGTATGTGTGTGTGTGTGTGCGCTCGCGCATCAGTGAAAGCGAGCTGGGGTGCAGAAGATGAAACAGTCCTAACAGAAATGCTTTACAGATTTTTAAAAAGGGTCAAAATTGTGAACTGCCAAAAGGGGAATAATGTGTCAGTTTGTTTTAACACATTTTGGATCATCACTGTGCCAAACTGATAACTTAGACCACTTTGACTAATGAACCTGAACCCCTAGCTTATTAAACTGAATGATAGCAATCAAACTGAGAGTTACAAAGCATGGAAATTTGAGGTCTATCTGACCGATGAGACATTACCATCTTGAAAAGCTGCAGCCTCAGAGGTTGTCATAAAATGAAAGGCCAAAGAAGAGGGAACCAAAGTCTGCATAAGTCAAAAGGAGGCAATGAGAATTAATTCTTGCCGTGTGCAGGCTGACCTTCTTTAACAGGAAAACTGAAAACTCAATTTCCATGTGACCAAATGGCATACCTTCTGGTATTCTACACAAAAAATGCCAAGCAAAAACGAATTAATAACTTATCAATCATGTTAAACAAAATGCTAAAATGTGGACATCTCTCAAACTATAGTGTCAGGTTCTGGTAGTACTACTTCAGAAAGGGATCACATTACAGACATGCTGTATCCAGGACTGTTTGTAAGCTCTGAGCAGTGCCAAAGTCTGCTCTTCAATTTTTTTCTTAGATCTGCTAATTTTCTCCTCTCCTGCACTGTTACTAGCTTATTAGTTTAGCACTTTACCAGACTTCTTGTAACAATTGTTGTAGCACACAAAAGTGCTACCAGCACTAAACATTCTACAAGGAACCA
The DNA here is from genome assembly GCF_019279795.1 of Protopterus annectens. Taxonomy (NCBI): domain Eukaryota; kingdom Metazoa; phylum Chordata; order Ceratodontiformes; family Protopteridae; genus Protopterus; species Protopterus annectens. The sequence goes on from NC_056733.1 coordinate 259,052,992, forward strand.
GCTCCAGTACTTATTATTAATGCCCACCTCTCCAGGCATGTCTAAAGATCAGTTCCCTGTGCTTTCTCCTATTAACCTGGTGAAGTTGGACATCCTGAGGCAATGTAGCAACTGCCTCATGTACACCGACAACCCTCTCCTCTTACCTCCCAGCACTCAGACATGCGAGAGATGCACTTATATATCCAAATTGGAAGCCACACACTCTCCAGCCAAGACCGGAATAACTGGTCAAGAGGAGAAGGTCAACACTTGCACCACACCACATGGAACACACAGCTCTCTAGAACACACAACAGCACTGCCTTCACATAAAAACACAAACCACACACATACCTGCACGGAGGTTTTCAATAAAAATCTACCCAAACAGCAGAGACCTCCAAGGCAGAAATGCACTCGACAACCGCAACACAACACTAATCACGAGACACATAACTCTCCTAAACAGTGTGTCACTCACCGAAAGCCCCTAAGGTATAACAGCATGCCGAACACACTAGCCATAGGTGACTTGATAGTAAGGTACACTGATGTCTGACTCACTAGGTTGAATAAGGAGAAAGTAACAGTCAGCTGCCTGTCACATGTCAAGATCCACCACATAACGCATGCACTCAGGTCTCTCACCAACAGGTATAAATATGACTCTGTCATTGTACATGTGGGTGTGAATGACCTGAGACGTACCTCCCTGGACTACATGAAAAGAGACATGGAGGAGCTCTCGGATTAAGTAGCCCAGGCGGGTATGACCCTAGCCCTGAGCAGCATCCTACCATTACCCAGAATGATACCAAAGTACAAGCAGAAAATTATTGATTTCAACAACTGGCTAAGTGTCTGGTGTCATTCTAAGGGGATCCAGTATCTGTCTGCCTGGGATGACAAGAATGACAGACCTTGGTGCTTTGCCAGAGATGGCCTGCATCTGTCACCCCTGGGCTTCCAGATACTGGCCAAGGCTCTTGCCACCCCTATACTGCCTTTTTTAGGCAGTGTTCCAAATAGCAAATTACATCGTAACACCTACAAACAAATGCAGTCTGAGGGTCATGCTGCTCAATGCTAGAAGTCTAAATCTCAAAATGCACTCGCTCAAAGCACTCCTTAAAATGGAGAACATCGACATTTGTGCTGTAATAGAGATCTGTTCAAGACAGAAGAAAGCACCCCTGCACTACCAGGCTGTAACTCAATCCACACCTTTCGGCCCCAAAACTTGGACCAAAGCTCTAAAGGCGGTGGAGTTTCCATATTCATAAAGGTTGTGCACAACTCCAGACTGGCAGCCCAACATAATGAATCAGAGATACTTCAGGTGCAGCTAACATCGGGTAAGACAGCGATTCAAGTCGTAGCCCGATACAGGCCCCACAACCATGTCCCAAGAATCACACTCCACGTTCCTGAGCACCCTGGAGAATATTAGGGACCAACCTAACACACACACACTGGGCGACTTCAACTACCCCTCCATTAACTGGGAAACCTACTCATGTACTAATACACTTGCCGTTTCCTGGAATTCATTAATTCCAATGCCCTGGACCAGCTCGTTCTTACCTCCACTAGAGGTAGCAACATCCTTGACCTGGTCATTACTAACATGGTCAACCGTTGCTCTACACCAACAGTCAATTCCTCCCTGGTTAGATCTGACCACAAACTAATTACCCTGGAAATCCACATCCAACCCCCCCAACCCCCCCCACAAAGGAAATCACCAAGAAAAACTTCTCCAAAGCTAACTTTGGGCTCCTAAAAACAGAGGTGGCTAACTTCACAGCACCCATGCAAATGAAGAATAGTTGCATGAGCACCGAATCATACACCAATGCACTGTATGGACACATACACAAATGCATAAATCTCACCATACCCAATAAAGCCAAGACACTCTCCTCCAAAAAAAGGAAGACAATCTGGTGGTCCCCTGCCATAAACAAACTCTACAAGAGAAGGAGGAAACTGATGCAGAATAAGGTGAATCCCAAGACTGGAAAAACTCCATTATCAGCCTCAACAAAAAGTTGAGATCCCTCATCAAATCCTCTAACGCTAGCTATGAAAACAGAATTGCAGCAGATGGTAAAGACAACCACAAGGCCTTCTATAGTTTATGTAAAGAATCTCCACGGCAATACCCAGATTTGCTCTAAGCTACTGCACAATGGTACCTCCTATACCGACCCAACAGATATTGCCAATATACTGGCCGACAGATTCAGTGCCAACTTTACCCCTCCCCCCCAAGGACCAATCACAATACCAGCAGATTGTCAGGCACCCAGTATTACTGCTGCACAGGTTAAAACAGCACTGTCCAAGGCCACGAATCCAGCTTCTATGGGACCTGACAATATCCCTGGCTGTGTTCTACACGAACTACAAAGTGAACTGGCACATCACCTGAGTGCCCTGTTCAATCACAGCCTCACCTCAGGCTTTGTCCCTACCGAATGGCAAACTGCTACAGTCATCCCTCTCCACAAAGGAGTAGCGACTACAGACCCTGGGAACTATCGCCCCATTAGCCTGATGAGTCTGACATGCAAAGCTATGGAACACATCATCATGACCTAAAAAACAAGGATATAGGGAATCTCCAAACTCTGGATCTCACACAGTTTGGTTTTGTGAAGGGTAGATCATGCCTGCTCAACTTGGTTGACTTCTTTGAGTCAGTCACCAGAGCTGTGGATGAAGGGAAGGTGGTTCATACAGCCTACCTTGATCTGGCCAAGGCCTCTGATACCATTCCCCACTCAGGAATCATAGAAAAACTCACTAAGCTAGGCATCAACCCCTATATCACTAGGTGGGTTGCAAACTGGCTCACAAACAGAACCCACAGTGTGAAAGTAGCTGACTCCATGTCAAACTGCCGAGCAGTAACAAGTGGAGTCCCACAGGGTTCAGTCCTGGGTCCTCTCCTGTTTAGTATCTACTTCTCAGAAGTCCAGGCCAACATGGAGGGACTCTGGCTGACAAAGTTCACAGATGATTGGGAGCGATTATTAACTCCCCAAGTGATGTTGGCATCCTAGAGAAAGGCCTCACTGAGACCAACGACTGGTGTCAGAACCACGGCCTTAAGCTCAATGCCAAAAAATGTCATCCCTTTTGGGAAAGACCCGGTTCCCACATCGATGGTAGTCCACTGAATGCAGAAGGCATTATAAAAGATCTGGGAACACAGGTTGACAGCAACCTCTCTTTTGATCACCACATTGCCACTGTAGTCAGAAAGTCCTTCTATGTGGCACATCTCATTACTAAAGGTTTTGCATCCAGGAGGAAAGAGGTCATGGTCTTCCTCATTTCTTCCCTCATTAGGCCAATCAGAGTACAATGCCCCATTTGGCATGTACCTCACTAGACACCTGCAACAACTGGAGAGGCCGCAAAAGTACCTCACAAAGAGGATCCTAGGCCTTAAACACTTGTCCTATATGGACAGATTTAAAAAACTCCAACTATTCTCTGTCTCATATCGCTTACTTAGAGGCGCTCTCTACTTGACTTACAAAGCCATGTCTGACCCAGCTCTTTTAAAAATGCTACATCTAAAGAAATCCTAATCCCTCTACACCACATGCTCCAGAGACCTCAACCTCATTACCACAATCAACAGAATGTGCTGGAGGGACAGGTTCAAAACCCAGAGACTGCCCATGCAATGGAATAGACTTCACATACATGTCAAGCAGAGCACCTCGCTGACCCTCTTCAAGAGAAATCTTGATGAGTGGATAGGAAATAGAAAATTCACCCCAGGGATAACTCCAGTGGCTCTACTCGACAGAGGCACTGGGAACTAAAGTCAGTGGCACGATGTCAGGGTAATCCTATGGGCTAGGCTTGCAATGGCCCCAGGGCCATTAGTCTAGTACACACCTATGAACCTATAAAAAAGTTTTAGACTCATCAACACGGCAAATGTAGGGAGGGTTCTAATTGAGGGTATCCAAAATAATACAGGGATCTAATTTTATTAATATGAAACAATGAAACTGGATGGGGGTTGTTAAAAGTGCAGGTCTTGTCCTCTGTACCTTGTGCCATTCTTGGAAGACATAATAGTTGCAACTAACGTGCTGACTGTATACATTATTCACCTTTAGCCTGCAAAAACATTCAACTCTTCCCCCCACTCAGTAGTTGACAAATTATTAGCACAAAATGTCAAGTCATACGTCATCCAATAAGTAAAGCATCGGGTAAGCAGCAAAAAAAGAAATCAAGGTGGGAGATGGTTATCAGTTTATCCCAAACGGAATTTCCAGTGTTGTCTCATACAGCTCTGTATTGAGACACTTTTTTTTTACTCTTCTCAGATACTTAGATACAAAAGCAGAACATGGGTTATGGATAACCACATATGCTGATGACTGCAAACTGGCTAACATAATTACTTCAATAAAATTATGAAATTCTCCAGAACAGTCTACAAAAAACAAACACCTGGTGTAAAAATTACGACACCGCCTTTAAAGTCAGTAAATGCAGTGTCATTGTTCTTAGCAAAAACGACATACAATATGATTACAAACCAAATACAAAAAAAAAAAAAATCAAAGCAAACACTAATGTGGAAGGGCTAAAGACAATGGCAGACAATTCTGTAGTCTAACATACTTTAAAGGTTGTGTTTAGCCACACCAAAGAGATCACTATATGCAACATTAATCTAAAGTTATTGAACATAACAGTGTGTTTAGTAGTCTCAGAAATGGCTACAAAAAGAATTTAAAACATTACAATGATTTCATACTGAAAAATGAAAAGGTCATAAAACCTGAACTATTACTAAACGAGTTGACATTATACACAGTTTCTCAAAAATTACTTGGAGGTGGCCCCAGCCAGGTCTACGGGGCAGTGTCTGATCCAGTTCCATTTGAAACTCTATGCCTGGAACTTACTGATATGGGAGTTAATACCAAATCTGGGAACCTAATAGTAAAATATCAAGCATGCAAAAAAACAAGAAAGAGAGAGAGAGAACTTAATACGCTAAACAAACCCTCCATGGTTATAGAATAAGCTTTCTCTTACTATCAGCTGCCGTCAGGCATTAACTTCTTTCAAAAATAATCTTCACGTATATGTATGCGTATATGTATACATATATATATATATTATACATACATATATATATATATAAATATATGTCTATCTGTGTGTGTTACGCATACATATGTCTATGTATACGCAGATGATTCTACACTTATCATTATGGCTGAATCACCAACTCAACTAAAATCAAACACACAGTCCTCTTTTAACTCTGTAGAAAACCAACTTATCCTTAATCCAAAGAAAACCAAATTACTACTCCTTCTCCCTAAAAATCTTAACCACATAAAGTCTTCCTTCTCCATACTGTCATAAAATACTCAAATACAAGTGGACACCAGTACAAAACTCTTAGGTGTTACTATTGATGATAGACTAACCTTTGATTTACACATCAATAACTGTATCCGAAAAACACATCTCAAGCTTGGTCTCTTCTATAGAAACAAAAAATATCTTACCAAAACAGCAAAACCAGCCCTTTCAAATGCATACCTCTTACCCACTTTACTTTATAGCTCCCAAATTCTCACCAGCCTTAACAGTGGACTACGAAACAAGTTAGAAACAACTTATAACAGGATTGCCAGATTTGCTGCCCAAAATTCTTACAAGTCCCATCCCTATCTCTCACTAAAAGAACTAAATTGGCTAGAATTACTTAACCTGCTTCGGTATAATCAGTTTCAGATTATTCATTCCATTCTCTACAAACCCTCTTTCTGTCCGACTATCTCCTCTCTAATCTCTAATTACCTACCCACTAGATTACTCTGCAGTTCTGAACAAAGCCTACTAAAAATCTACAAACAAAGGACCAAAATGGGTCACCTAGTCTATAGCTTTAACCCTTTCAAGGCCTGGAATAGCCTACCACTAGATCCCTTGAACATCCCAATCAATTCAAAACCGCTACAAAAAATACCTTCATGAAAAACGGACTTGCCAATGTAATTATCTCCCGTAAACACTCCCCTATAGCCTTCTACTTCCCTTCTCTCTTCCTTCCCTTCAATAAACAAACTTACTACTTTATCTTCTCCTCTTGGTACATCACTGTACAAACATAACTAGTAAAATATTTCAGCTATGTAACTATTGCACTATTATGTATATAACATGTAATTATGAATGTATCCCTCGGATGAATGTATTTATATATGTATTTCACTTGCCACAGTTTAATGTATGACACTGTAAAGCAATAATGTGTGGTACTGATGAATGTATTTCTATATGTGTTCAATATGTAAAATTTCTATTTTCTGTTGGAGCTTTTCTCCTCGGGCTTCCACTGAAAATGGGCATTTGTAGCCCTGTCAGGCAAACCCGGTCAACAAATATATAAAATTAATAAATATGTGTATGTATGTATGTATGTACATATATATATATATATATATATATATATATATATATATATATATATATATATATATAATTATATGATATAAATATGTATGTGTATATATATATATATATATATATATATACACACACACACACACACACACACACACACACACACACACACACAGACATACACACACACACACACACACACACACACACACACACACACACACACACACACACACACACACATTGGATCATAGTAAGTTAATAGATTACTGGCTCCGAGACCCTTATAAGCCTAGCCAAGAGTTTAGCCAATGTTTAGCCAAGTCAGCACCCAATGCCCCTGTCCAGCAGGGACACGGGCGGAATCCCAAGGATGTATTTTCTGTTTCCCATCCAGTTATCCAGGTTGCGCTTAAAAAGGGATAAAGAGGTATTGTGCTTGACATGGAGAGGGAGTCTATTCCACAGATGGGGGAGTCTATGGAACACAAATCTGTCCCTCCAGCAAGTCCTATTGATGTAACAGACCAGGCTGAGGCCGCACATGCAGGTTACTCAAGTGGAGTTTGACTTGCGTATATGCAGTAATCCCATCAAGACTGGGTCCAAGACTACATTGTATGCCAGAAAGAGGTCACCTCTGAGTAGTCTGTATGAAACTGAGTACAGGGATAGGGCTTTTGGCCTGCGTATGGTAGATTTTTGAGGCCCTGGAGTCTCTTAGTGAGGAACCTCTGTGGTCTCTCCAGCTGCTGCATGTGCTTTGCGAAGTACATGCTGAACAGGGTGTTGTACTCAATAATGGGTCATATAAGGGAAAATACATAGATGTTATGACCTCCTTGTCCCCGGATGAGATGCCCTTAATTATAAGGTGGGCCATGTAGAAAGCCTTCCACACAACGGAAGCAACATGGTGGTCACAAGTCAGGTTGTTATCAGCCTGGGTGTCAAATCCCTCATGACTTGACTGCGTGCTTAGGACATTGCTATTAATGTGATAATTTGTGTGGACGTCACTCTCCTCAAAGGGGATGATGATTCATTTTTTGGTATTCAGCTTGAGGCCATGTTTCTGGCACCAGTCATTTGTTTGGGTGAGACCCTCTTGGAGGATGTCCACATCACTAGGGGAATTGATGACAGAATTGCAGTCATCTGTAAACTTAGTCAGCCATAGCCCATTGGTTTTGGCCTGCACCTCAGAAAAGTATATCCCAAATAACAGAGGCCCCAAGATGTATACCCCCTGGGGTACGCCTTTCATTACGGGTCTACTGCTTGAGGTGGCTTCCCCTATTTTGACTAAGTGGGTTCTATCAGTGAGCCAGTTAGTTACCCATCTGGTAGCATATGGATTGATGCCCAGTGGAGAGAGTTTATCTATTATGCAAGAGTGGGGAATAGTGTTGAAGGCTTTGGCCAGGTCAAAGTAGGCGGTGTGCACAGTCTTCCCCTTGTCCATTGCTTTGGTGACGGTCTCAAATAAGTCGACCAAATTTAACAGACATGACCTCCCCTTGATGAAGCCAAACAGGTGGGATCGAGTGTTTGGAGATTGCCAATGTCCATGTTAATGTGGTCCGAGATAATGCATTTCAAGGCCTTGCAAATCAGGGTAGTTAGGCTGATGGGTTTATAATTTTCTGGATCGGTGGACGCTCCACCTTTGTGCAAAGGGATGACAGTGGTTGTCCTCCACTCAGCTGGGATAAAGCCGATACTCAGGCTTTGGTTGAATAGGGCACCTAATGGTACTGCAAGTTCCTGCTTCCATTCATGTAGGATGCAGCCAGGGATGTTATCGGGTCCCATGGAGGTTGTATTTTTTGCCTTTGAGACAGCAGTGATGACCTGTTCCCTAGATATAAGGGGAAAGGGGCAGGTACTGGAAATGTCCTGATTTACTGATGGGGGGGACAGAGGGATGAAGTTTTCACTGAATCTGTCACCCAGCAAGTTTGCTACATCTATGGCATTTGTATAGGTGGTGTCCTTGACCACCAGTTCTTAACAGATATGGGTGCTTCCTTTCAGATTGCGGACATATGTGAAGAAGGCCTTATGATTGTCTCTAGTAGATATGGCCAATTTGGACTTGAAGTTTGCTTTGGAGGATTTCACTAGTGCTCTTATTTGCTTGTTCACGCTAAGGAGAGACTGCTTCCAGTTGGGCACCTGCTCCTTCTTGGTCATGGTCAGCAATTTTTTTCCTTTTGTTATAGAGTTTATTTACTGTAGATGTCCACCAGACAGGTTTACTCTTCCTTGTGGAGGATGATTTAGTCCTGTCCGGTATTCCTGATTCCAGGCATCTATATAAATGCCCTTATTTATGCATTCATATATATGTATTTATGCATACACACACATATACATACATATATATGTATTTATTTATTTAATTACATTTGTTGACAGGGAAAGTCCACTGGGCCCAACGACCCATTTTTATTGGAGGCCCGGGGAGAAAAGCTCCATACAATCACATAAATTTTTACATAGCATCAGCTTAACTTTGAAAGGCAAGAAAGTTTTTACATAATACAAATTGAAGTAGATATACAAGACAAATACATATTATAGAGGTATACAATACAAGAAGATAAACCCAGTGTGTTAAATTTTTAGTATAAGTAAGAATACTGTTTAATCAATACTGTTTACTCAGCATCAGAAATAAAGAAAGCAAGAGAGATTGAATACGAAGACAGATAGTGTAAACTGCAAGTATATTAAGTTAGTAAAAGTATTTGTAGTGTATAGTGACCAAAACATTTAAGGTGGTTTGATCACATGACTACAAGAACAGACAAGGTTATTGAGACAGTGTTCTTTGAGTGCAAATTTAAATGTTTTTTAAAGAGTCTAATAGAGTAATAGAGAGAGGGAGCACATTCAAAAGTTTGCCAATTCATGGGAACAGAGACATTCTCCAGCTCTTTTGTTGGGTTTAGTTATGGTTAAGAGTTGTTTGTTAAAGGATATTAAGATGCCCAGTAGGAGGGGGGGGGGGTGTTTGTAATATAGTTTGAAGGGATTGGCAGTAGTTCGGATTACTTAGTAGTTTGTGGGTGAGAGTAAATTGAGAGTAATGTACGCAATGAGGGAACTTATATATATATATATATATATATATATATCCTGTCATTTCACGCTGAGCCAATCGGAGGAAGGGAAATGAGCAAACTGATCTGTGATATATAACATTAAGTATCCTGTTTTTTGCTTATTTTTACAAGTTATTTATAGCACTTTTATTGTCTGCTGCATACATTTCTAGCTAGTTTCACTGTGTGTGAGGTATTAACTGGTAATTTTCTACATTTGTTAAGCATCTGTTTGGGTTTGTATGTTCTGGTTTCCTGCCAAGGAGCGTATCGTATACTTTATTTGTTTGCAGTTCAAAGCATTCTCTAGAGTCTCCTTGCTCCTTTATCTGTTTAAAACTTTCATTTAAAGGCTCACTGCTGCTGTTCTGCTGTGATAAACATTTCTGATGTTTTTTTCTACCTAAGTAGTGTAGGTAGTTGTAGCATTGTCCATATTCAGGCTTGTGTTTTGGGCCTAGTTGTTTGCTGGAAGAGGCTGTGTGTCTGACCACATGTTCCAGGCCATCTTAGTTTAGCCAAAGCCAGTCCTGGATTTCAGTGAGAGGGAAGTGTTTATGGTCATTAGCTGATTGGGGTTACCTGGACTACGGTCCCAAAAAAAAAAAAAAAAAAATTCTAAGCTTGTTTCCTGCCTTTCCTGTAAGTAGTCTAGTCCAGATACAGATCTGCTCTATCCAAGACTGTCTGTAAGTTTCTCATCCCCCAAGCCTTTCTGTGCTGGAGGGAAGCCTTCTAGCTTATCAGTGGGAGTGGTAAGCACTAGGTAGCTTATCTAAAAAAAAAAAAAAACAAACACTTTATGCATCGCCACTTAGCTAGGGGTTAAACTATTGCCGGCACCATAAAGTCTGCTGTTCGAATTTTCCCTTTCAACTAGCCAGTTTTTTAGTTTTAGCAATCAATTCTGTTTCTTTAAGCTCAGCACTTGTTCAGAACTCGTAGTAAGCAGTAAATAAGCTACAAATTACTACAGCACTCAACTTTCCTCACTTGTCTAGAGGAAAACAGTTTTTAGAAATTAATAAATAAGCACCTACCCAGGCATGTCTAACAGTCAGCTCCCAGTGTATTCTCCTGTCTACCTGATGCATCTGGGCATCTTGTGGCAATGCAGCAATTGCCTCATGTACACAGACAACCCTCTCCTCCTACCACCCAACACTACAACCTGTGAAAGTTGCACTTATATATCCAAACTGGAAGCAAAGCTCTCTTCACCCAAGACTGGATTAGACAGTCAAGAGGAGAAGGTAAACACTTGCACCACACTACACTCATCACATAGTGCCTCAAAGCCTACACCACCAAAACACACACATAGAAACACAAAACACACACCTACGTTTGTGCAGACTATCAATAAAAATCTGCCCAAGCAACAGGGATCTCCAAAGCAGAAACACAAGCAACCTCCACCCCCCAACACAACCCAAATGACACACAGCCCACAAACTCAGTGTGCCACTCAACCACAGCCCATAAGGCATAACAACGTACCCAACACTCTAGTCATAGGTGACTCGATAGTCAGGCACACTGATGTTGCACTCACCAGGCTAAACAATGAGAAAGTTACTGTCAGCTGCCAGGATCCGTCACATAATGCATGCACTCAGGTCACTCCACAACAAGTACAAATATGACTCTGTAATTGTCCATGTTGGTGTGAATGGCCTGAGACGTACCTCCCTGGACAACATGAAAAGAGACATGGAGGAGCTGTCTGATCTTATAGCCCAGGCAGGTATGACCCTAGCCCTTTGTAGCATCCTGCCATCACCCAGAATGATACCACAGTACAAGGACATAATTACTGACTTCAACAATTGGCTAAGCTTCTGGTGTCATTCTAAGGGGATCCAGTATCTGTCAGCTTGGGATGACATGATCGACAGACCATGATGCTTTGCCAGAAATGGCCTGCAACTGTCGCCCCTGGGATACTGGGTAAGGCTCTTGCCACCCCTATAGTGCCTTTTTTAGGCAAGGTTCAAATGACAAATTCACCACCGTAACAGGTACAAGCAAGCAAAATCTGAGGGTAATGCTACTCAATGCTAAAAGTCTAAACCTCAAAATGCACTCACTCAAGGCACTCCTTAAAATGGAGAACATCGACATCTATGCAGTGACAGAGACCTGGTTTAAGGCACCAGAGAGCACCCCTGAATTACCAGGTTATAATTCATACCACACATTTCGGCCACCTAACCTGGACCGAAACACAAAAGGCGGAGGCGTGTCCATATTCATTAAGGATATCCACACCTCCAGGTTAGTTGCTCAGCATAATGCATCCAAGATTATCAAAGTGCAGCTAACTCTCGGCAAGACCGCAATCCAGATAGTATCTTGCTACAGATCCCCCACCATGCCCCAGGATTCCCACTCCTCATTTCTTGATATACTGGAAAATATTGGGTTACAACCTAACACCTTAATAATGGGCGATTTCAACTACCCCACCATTAACTGGGAAAACTACTCATGTACCAATGCTTTTGTTAAACGTTTTCTGGAATTCATAAATTCCAACGCCTTGGATCAACTTATCCGCACCCCCACCAGGGGCAGCAATATCCTAGACCTGGTCATTACCAACGTGGGTAACCGATGTTCCACACCAAAGGTCAATTCCTCGTTGGTCAGAGCCGACCACAAGCTAATCACCCTAGATATCCACATCTTGCCCCCAACCCCCATTAGGGAAACCACCGTAAAGATTTCTCCAAAGCATATTTCAAACTTTTTAAGACAGAACTGGCAAACTTCACGACACCCATGCAGATGGATAATGGAGGTACAACTGCTGAATCCTACACAAATGCACTTTATAAGCACTTACACAAGTGCATGGATCATGCAATCCCTAACAGAGCCAAGATGCTATCCTCCAAAAAAAGGAAGACAATCTGGTGGTCCCCTGCCATAAACAAATTCTACAACAAAAGAAAGAAATTGTTACAAAAAAAGAGTAAAATCCCATGATTGGAGGAAATCCCTGGTCAACCTCAGTAAGAAGCTGAGATCCCTCATAAATCCTCTAAAGTTAGTTACGAAAACAAAATCTCCACTGATTCTAAACACAACTACAAAGCATTCTATAGCTATGTCAAGAATCTCAATGGCAACACTCAGATCTGCTCTGAGTTACAGCACAATGGCACTAAATATACAGAACCAAATGATACTGCCAACATCCTGGCAGAAAGGTTCAGTGCTAACTTTACCCCACTCTCACCCCCTAAAGGGCCCATCTCTATACTGGAAGAATGCAAAGTTCCTGTAATCACGACTTCACAGGTAAAAAAAACACACTCTCCAAAGCTAAAAACACAGCATCCATGGGACCTGATAACATCCCAGGCTGCGTTCTACACTAACTACAGAATGAACTGGCACCCCACCTAAGTACCATGTTCAATCATAGCCTTACCTCAGGCTTTGTGCCCACTGAATGGCGCACAACAACGGTCATCGCACTCCACAAAGGGGGAGCCACCACGGACCCCAGGAACTACATCCCCATTAGCCTGATGAGCCTGGTCTGCAAGGCTATGGAACGTATCATCACAGAACTTATAAACAATGCCATTGATAATTTCCAAACTCTGGACCCCACCCAGTTCAGGTTTGTAAATGGCAGATCATGTCTCCTAAACCTGACAGACTTCTTTGAAGAGGTCACCAAAGCCGTAGATGAGGGTAAGGTGATTCACACAGCTTATCTAGATCTCGCCAAGGCTTATGACACCATCCCCCACTCTGGAATTATAGATAAACTCACTAAACTAGGTATAAATCCCCATGTCACAAGATGGGTTGCCAACTGGCTCACTGACAGAACCCACACTGTGAAAGTAGCAGACTCCAAATCCGACTTCAGACCAGCGACAAGTGGAGTACCACAGGGTTCAGTCCTGGGTCCTCTCCTGTATGGTATCTACTTCTCTAAAGCACAGGTTAACAAAGAAGGTCTTTGACTAAAGAAGTTTGCAGATGACTGCAAACTAGGAGCCATAAGCGAAACTCCTAACGATGTAGACATCCTACAAAAGGGCCTCACTGAGACAGATGCCTGGCGTCAAAGCCATGGCCTCAAGCTCAATGCCAAAAAGTGCATTGTCATCCCTTTTGGTAAAAACTCTATTATCATCAACTACCACATAGGCGGTAGTCTACTTAACACTGAAAGTGAGATAAGAGACCTTGGGAAACAGGTGGACAGTAGTCTCTGTATTGATAATCACATTGTCACAGAAATCAGGAAATCCTTCTACGTGGCACACCTCATCACAAAAGGTTTCTCATCCAGGAAAAAAGAGGTCATTGTTCCCCTCTACTCATCACTCATTAGACCCATTATAGAATGCAGCGCCCCTTTTGGTATGCACCTCACAAGACATCTGCAACCACTGGAAAGGCCGGTGGAAATACCTCACAAAGAGGATTACCATCCTAAAACAGATGTCCTACACAGACTGCCTCAAAAAACTCCAGCTTTACTCCATCGTATATCACCTGCTCAGAGGGGATCTCTGCCTAACATACAAAGCTATGTCGAACCCAGAGCTGTTGAACATGCTCCACTTAAAGAAATCCCAATCCCTCTGAGCTACACGCTCTAGGGACCTAAATCTTGTCACCAGAATAAACAGAACATGCTGGAGGGATAGATTCCTGTCCCAGAAACTTCCCACACTCAAACTACCTATCTATATCAAACAAAGCTCCTCATTAGCACTCTTCAAGAAAAATCTTGATCATTGGATGGGAGACAAGAAATTCACCCCGGGGAACACTTCTGTGGCTCTGCTCAGCAGGGGCACAAGAAAATAATTTTCTTGGGTGGCGAAAGCCAGGGTATCTTTTTAGCTAGGCTTATATAGGCCCTAGGGCCAACAGCCTAGTACCTATCTATTAACCTATATATATATATATATATATATATATATATATATATATATATAGATATATATATATATATATATATATATACACACACACACACAGACGCACATATATTTATATATATATATATATGTATACATATATACATATATATATATATATATATATATATAGAGAGAGAGAGAGAGATAGATATATATTCCTTATATTTGGCACATCTCATTACTAAGGGTATTGAATCTAGGAAGAAAGAGGTCATTGTCTCCCTCTATTCTTCCCTCATTAGGCCAGTCATCGAGTACAATGCTCCATTTGGCATGTACCACACTAGACACCTGCAACAACTGGAGAGGCCGCAAAAGTACCTCACAAAGAGGATCCTAGGCCTTAAACACTTGTCCTATATGGACAGACTCAAAATCTCCAACTATTCTCTGTCTCATATCGCCGACTTAGAGGTGATCTCTGTTTGACATACAAAGCCATGTCTGATCCAGCTCTGTTAGAAATGCTACATCTAAAGAAATCACAATTCCTCTGCACCACACGCTCCAGAGACCTCAACCTCATTACCACAATTAACAGAACATGTGGGAGAGACAGGTTCATAACCCAGAGACTGCCCATGCTATGGAACAGACTTCCCATATATGTCAAGCAGAGTACCTCGCTGACCCTCTTCAAGAGAAATCTTGACGAGTGGATGGGTAACAGATAATTCACCCCAGGGATAAATCCAGTGGCTCTACTCGACAGAGGCAGTGGGAACTAAGGTCAGGTGGCACTATGCCAGGGTAATCCTATGGCTAGGCTTGTAAAAGGCCACAGGGCCATTAGCCTAGTTCACACCTATGAACCTATATATACATATATATATATATTTTTTTTTTTATTTTATGTATGTGTGTATATATATATATATATATATATATATATATATATATATATATATATGTTGTTGTGTCTTTCGGCTTTTCCCGGTTAGGGGTCGCCACAGTGGAACTCCGGTCCACTAATGATTGGCAGTAGATTTTTACGTGCCGAGTTGCTGGCCCAGACGCACAATCTTCAACGAAGGTACGCCCATTCACGCATGTCTCCACACAGAAGACGCTTTAGCTGAGAATCGAACAGGACAACGTCTTACTGTGAAGTGACAACGCTACCGCAGCACCACCACCGCAGTTTTATAGATATATATAGATATATATATATATATATATATATATATATATATATATAAAAATCCGGGTCTACTTCAGAAGAATGAAAAACCAAAAGACTGAAAATTCAAAATACTGAAGGATGGAATTTGCCCTTTTCCACTGATGTGCGATCTTGGAGTTGGTATATATAGTTAGCATTATGTGTGCATGTGGGGAGCAAACCCCCCCCCCCCCGCATGAGAAGT
>NC_056733.1:259071370-259081370 GCF_019279795.1 Protopterus annectens
TGTGGCAAAGTGGTAATGCTTGGTGAAAGTGTGTACAGAGCTCCAGGTTGCAGCTTCCAGGATGTCCCTGGTAGGGACTTCTCTGAGAAATGCAGTAGAGGTAGATGTAGCCCCAGTGAAATGTGTTCTTATCCCCTGTGGGGTAGGTTTTCGATGGTGCTTGTAGCAGAAATGGATGCAGTGTGCTATCCATTTAGATATGGTTTGCTTTGAAATTGCCTTCCCCTCTGCCCCTGCAGCAAAGCTGACTAGCAGCTGGTCAGATTTTCTGAGAGGCTTAGTCCTGTCCAAATAGAATCTAAGCTGTCTTTACCAATAGTTGTCCTGGAAGAATAAGGCCTTTGAAGGCTGTCAAAGCATTCTGTACAGCTAAAAATTGTTTTGATTGATATGCAGGTGCATCTGCTTTGGGTTCCATTTGCCCTGAATGCACTGCCCTGCCATGTGAGCCCCCCATGCATAGTCTGATGTGTCTGTTGTTAGGGTTTGAAAGGCAGGGGGGTAGAGTGAAATGGAGTCCCTTGTTATGGTTGCAGGCTTCTTCCCACCAAAGGAACTCTGCCCTTAGACAAGGAATGATAGGAATTATTGTTTCCAGGTCCTGAGAATGTTGACACCATAGACTTTTTAGATACCACTGAAGTTCCCTCATTGTGTGAATGAGAGGGAAGACAGAGGAATGGTGAGGATGCAAGGAGTAGAGGTGGCGAAGGTGGATGAGTTTAAATACTTGGGATCAATAGTTCAGAGTAATGATGAGTGTGGAAGAGAGGTGAAGAAGAGAGTACAGGCAGGATGGAGTGGGTGGAGAAGAGTGTCA
Source organism: Protopterus annectens (assembly GCF_019279795.1). Classification (NCBI taxonomy): domain Eukaryota; kingdom Metazoa; phylum Chordata; order Ceratodontiformes; family Protopteridae; genus Protopterus; species Protopterus annectens. Next base: position 259,072,191 of record NC_056733.1, read on the forward strand.
GGAGTGATTTGTGACAGACGAGTACCAGTAAGAGTGAAAGGGAAGGTCTACAAGAGGGTAGTGAGACAAGCTATGTTATATGGGCTGGAGACAGTGGCATTGACAAAAAGACAGGAGTTAGAGCTGGACGTGGCAGAGTTAAAGATGTTAAGATTTGCACTGGGTGTGACGAGGGTGGACTGGATTAGGAATAAGTATATTAGAGGGTCAGCCCAGGTTGGAAGGTTTGTAGACAAAGCCAGAGAGGCAAGATTACGTTGATTTGGACATGTGCTGAGTATATTGGGAAAAAGATGCTAAGGATGAAGCTACCAGGTAACAGGAAAAGAGGAAGGCCTAAGATAAGGTTTATGGATGTGTTGAGAGAGGACATGCAGGTGGGTTGGTGTGACAGAGCAAGAAGCAGAGGACAGGAAGAAATGGAAACAGATGATCCACTGTGGCAACCCCTAACGGGAACAGCCGAAAGAAGATGATGACTGAAGTTTCCTCATTTGCAGTCTTGCATATGGAATTAACAGAATGCAAGAGGCCATGAACCCCAGAGCTTGCAGTATTTTCCTTGCAGATAGCTGGGTTTTTGTGGCCAGTAGGTTGAAGTAAGTTGTCAAATAAAGTTGTTTCTCTGGAGTGAGGAATGCCATCTGGGAAGTTATGTTTAAGCTTGCTCCCAAGAATACAATCAGTTGGCAGGGTACTAGGTGTGATTTCTTTTTGTTGATGGTGTACCCCAGTGAAGTTAGAAGTCTCTCTACAAATGTCAGGTACTGTAGTAGCAAGTCCTGACTTTCTGCCTGAATCAGGCAATCGTCCAAGTATGGGTAAATCTGAATACTTCTCTGCCTGCAAAAAGCAATGGCTGGAGATGGGCACTTTCTGAATACCCTGGGCGCAGTAGATAAGCCAAAGGAAGTGCAGAGAACTGATAGTGCATACAGCCTGCCCTGAAGCAAAGGAATTTCCTGCAGGATTCCCTTATGGGGGTGTGCAGGTAAGCTTCTTTTAAGTCTAGGGTTGCCAGCCAGGCATCCTTGGTTAGCACAGGAAGCAGCTGTTGGAGAGTTAGCATTTTGAATTTTGGAACCACCAGAAAGATGTTGAGAATAGATAAATCCAGGATAGGACGCCAGGAGTTTTCTTTTCTGGGAACCAGGAACAGTCTTGAGAAAAGCCTTGTCCCCTTTGTTCTGCTGGGACAGGTTGAATAGCCTTGATGTTGAAGAGAGAAAGTACTTGCTTTTGGGCCTCCATCCACTGGTTTGGGGGGAGGTCTGGCCATCCACTTAGGGTTGAGAGTGAGTGGAAGTGGAATCTGTATCCTAGGGAAACAATGTTTAAAACCCATTTGTCTTGGGTAATGTATTCCCAGTTTTTTGCATGCAGGGCATGTTTTCCTCCTAAAGATGCAAGTACTTGAGCAAGACTTGGGGGAATTTAGGATAAGTCATTGTGCAAGTTTACCATTGGGGGTTGGCTTACTACTCCCTGCTTTGGACGTGGGAGCACCCCACTGCTTAGATCTGTGCAAAACCTGAGACTGAAGTATTGGGGGTCTGCTGCCCCTAGGTTTGGACTGAGGAGGCCTGGAAGGGACTGGAAAGGATCAATTCTTTGAAGGCCAATGCCTCCTGAATCTAGGTGGCTGTACTTGTAAGAAATCTTTAAGTTTGCATAGATTTCGCTTTCTCCTCCAACCTTTTGAGAACTTCTTCTGCTTTATTGCCAAATAGGCGCTCTTGGTTTAAGGGTGCATCTAGTAATTTTGCTTTGACATGATCTGGCAAGTTTTGTTCCTTAAGCCAAGCATGCCTTCTAAGAACAGACCCACTGACAGCAGCCCTACAAGATGCTTTTAAAGCATCAAAACCACACTGCAAAGTATGTTTACCAACTTGGTCAGCAGAATGCATTAACTCTTGTAAATCTTTGTGTTCTGCACAGTCAGGAATCAATATAATTTTCTGTTTAATTAGCCTCATAATATGCTGCTGATACTTTAACATATGAAACTAGCAATTTAAAGCCCTAATGGCCAGAGTAGCAGAGGTGTATACCTCCTTACCCCATCTGTCTAAAGCCCTAGAATCTCTGTCAGAAGGGGTAGGATTCTCAGCAGTAGTAGCCTTAATGTCTTTTGGTCCCTGAGAAATGGTCTCTGGATCTGCAGTAGGATTCTTGAAAAGGAATTTGTGAGAGTCAGGTACTCTATAGTACTCGTCAGGTTTCCTGGGAGCTGGAGGCAAAGTACCCGGGGTAAGGCTGGTTTCCAAGAAAACATCATCTACAATCTCCAGAACAGGAGGGATAGCTAGCGGCCTGTGCTGAGGCAGGTTTAAAAATTCCCTGAGTCTCTTTTTGGACTGAGAGTAGTCCTGGCATTCCCAGGGGAAATGCTCCCTAAGGGTATGCAGGGTTTCACCTAAAGAAAAATCTTCTGGAGGGGAAGCAGAGGGAATGGAATCGTCTGCATCAGAATCCTCATAGGTAGATAAGGGTATGTCCTGGTAGTCAGATTCCTGATCAGAAGAATCAGAAGGAAAATCAATTCTAGGTCTCTTTGAGGGGGAAGGCTGGCTTCCCCTATTAAGGTAATAAGGTCTTCAGCCATTCTAATCATTTGTTTTTGAGGCCTGTGGGCCTGAGAATGTGCTTTGGTTATCGGTTTCCTAGCCGTAGTGCGAACTTTAGGCCTGTGAAATTCAGTATTTTTGGCTTGAAACAAAGTTGTCGGTTTAATATGAAAATCGGTAGGCCTGAATACACCCTCAGAAGCCGGTGCCTGCACAGCGATTCCAGACCCATCCAAGGTAGAGACATCTGCAGGTTCCATAGTCGAAGAAGCATGTCGCGGCATACCGGACTCCAAATGTGTCTCAGTAGAGGCCTGCGAATCTGTAGAAGCTGGTATCAGGGGATGTGAAAGCGCCTCACTGAGTACCGGCGGACTGGTGACTAGCTTAACGGTAGCATCATCGGCAGTTTTGGAACTATGCAGTTGGTCTCTGTCTTTATCCTTACATTTTTTGGAAGATCGGTAGTCGGATGGCTTACCGATGCCATTTAGGAGTACGGAGATACAGAGCGAAAGTATTTAGCTACAAAAATTGCCCAATGACGGATAGTTCGGACATTGAACAAGGCACAAAACCGACAGCGAGGGATGCAGTGGTCTGGGCCTAAATAGGTGACGCAGTAAGAATGAAAATCTCTATGAGATATTTGCTTGCCACAAGCAAGACAATTACTAATTTTTTCTGACATCGGTTAGAGCAAGAAAAAAGGATCCCCAACAGGGTACTTATCTTTTAGAAGACTTCAGGTCTGAAACTCGAAAACAAAAATTTCAGGAGTCGGCCGACCGGCACTTGCGAACTGCTTCTGCTTCAGGCACCGCATGGCATGAAGGACTGATGTAATGGCATCGGCTGCATGTTTTATACCCCTGATGACCTGACGTCATGGAAGAAGCGACAGCATCCATCACAGAAATCCCAAGAATATGGTATTCAGGCTGGCTGAGGGCTACCTACAGGCAGATAACCCAAATGTGATGACTGCAACAGTGAAACACAAAGAACATCTGTACTATGTTCTTTGTGTTGCACTGTTGCAGTCATCACACTTGGGTGGATTCCCAAAGCTGAAGAAGGGGTGGAGGCAGTCAAGAAGAGTTAGGGCTGGCTAGTATGCCTTGCAGGACTGCTGTTGCAAAACCTGCCTTGGATTTGGAAAAGATAGGCAGGTGGTAATGCTTGGTGAAGGTGTGCACTGAACTCCAGGTAGCAGCTTCCAGGATGTCCCTGGTAGGGACTCCCCTAAGAAAAGATGTAGAGGTAGATGTTGCCCTAGTGGAATGTGTTCTGTCCCCCTGAGGGGTTGGTTTCCCATGGTGCTTGTAGCAGAAATGGATGCAGTGTGCTATCCATTTGGAAATTGTTTGTTTTGAAATGGCCTTGCACTCTGCCCCTCTTGCAAAGCTGACTAGTAACTGGTCAGATTTTCTGAAGGGCTTAGTCCTATCAAGGTAGAATCTGAGCAGTCTGTGCACGTCCAAGGAGTGCAGGATCATTTCCCCTTTATTTTGAGGATTAGGGAAGAAAGTTGGCAAATGGATGGATTGGTTGAGAGCTACACTGGACACGACTTTAGGCATGAAGGAAGGGTTAGTCCTGAGGGAAACCCTATCAGCATGGAAAATAATGAAGGGTACCACAGCCATAAGTGCCTGTAGCTCCAATACTCTTCTAGATGAAGTGATGGCCAGAAGCAAGGCTGTTTTCCAAGAGAAAAATGTTAAGTCTGCTGATGCAGCAGGTTCAAAGGGGGGAAGCATGAGCTTTTCCAGTACAAAGTTAAGGTCCCAAGCAGGGGTGGGTGCTCTCCTTGGTGGCCTTAAGTTGTTTTCCTCTCTCAGGAACTGTTTGATAAGAGGGTGCAAGAAGAGAGGTGGCTCAGTGTTGTAATGAGCCGAAATGGCTGAGGCATGTATCTTAATGGAGGAGAAGGACAGGCCTTTGTGGAGTAGATCTGCTAAGTAAACCAGGATTAGATGCAGGGAGGGCAGGGTTGTGTCGTCTCCTTTAGATGAATCCAGGAGCAGAACGTTTTCCACTTATCAGCATAGGATTTTCTTGTACTGGGTCTTCTGGCTTCAAGAATGATGTCCAGCACCTGTTTGCTTAGGGTTGCTGGGGGAGAATTCAAGGAATAAGCCAGGCTGCAAGATTTAGGGTTTGCAGTTGTGGATGCAAAATCTGTCCCTCCTGCTGAGAGAGCAGGGTTGGGTTCTGGGGTAGGTGCCAGGGTGGCATCGGTGACAGGCTGCGCAGGAGTGGGTACCAGTGCTGACGTGGCCAGTCCAGGGCAATCAGAATTGTCCTTGGTCTGTCCTGTCTTATCTTGAGTAATACTCTTGAGAGAAGGGGCAGAGGGGAAAGGCATAGATTGAGAGATTTACCCACTGAAAAGATAGGGCATCCACGTTCCAGGCCCTGCTGTGAGGATTCCTGGTGCAGAATTTGCTGAGCTGGTGGTTGTAGGGGAGGCAAATAGATAAACCTCTGTGGTCCCCCATTTCTGAATCAGAAGGTTGAAGGTGCTGGGCTCCAACTGCCACTCGTGTGGGTCTAGGGCATTTCTGCTTAAATCGTCTGCCAGTGAGTTTTGTTTGCCTGGCAGGAATTGAGCTTGCAGATGGACCTGCATGTCCAAGGCCATGTGCCACAGGGCCATGGCTAACTTGCAGGGTGGGTAGGAGTGGGTTCCCCCCTGACTGTTGATGTACTACATAACTGTTTTTATTAGCAGTTGTCCTGGAAAGAGTAGGTATCTGAAAGCTGTCAAGAAGTTCTGCACAGCTAGCATCTCTTTTTGGTTGATGTGCAGATGAATTTGACTTGGGCTCCAGTGGCCCTAAATGCATTTGCTGTCCATGTGTGCTCCCCAAGCATAGTCTGATGCATCTGTGGTTAGGGTCTGGGCGGCATCGGGTTGAGAAAAGGGCAGTCCCTTGTTGTGGTAGCATGCTTCTGCCCACCAAAGGAACTCTGTCCTTAGACAGGGTATGATAGGAATTACTGTTTCCAGGTCCTGAGAATACTGGCACCAAAGACTTTTTAAGTATCACTGAAGTTTCCTCATATGCAGTCTTGCATATGGAATTAGCAGTATACATGAGGCCATGAACCCTAGGGCCTGCTGTATTTTTTTTGCAGATAGCTGGGTTCTGGTGGCCCTTTGTTTAAAGTAGGCTGTCAGACAGACTTGTTTTTCTAAAGTGAGGAATGCCATCTGGGATGTTGTGTCCAAGCTTGCTCCCAGGAATACAATCTTTTGACTGGGTACCAGTTTTTATTTCTTTTCATTGATGGTGTACCCCAAGGAAGTGAGAAGGTGTTTCAAAAATATCAGGTGCTGCAACAGCAATTCCTGACTGTCAGCCTGAATCAGGCTGTCGTCCAAGTACGGGTAAATTTGGATATTTCTCTGCCTGCAGTATGCAATGGCTGGAGCCAGGCATTTTATGAAAGCTCTGGGCGCAGTAGATAAGCCAAAGGGACGTGCAGAGAACTGATAATGCATAGATCCTGTCCTGAAACATAGCTACTTCCTGCATGACTCCCTTATGGGGATGTGCAGATAGGCTTCTTTTAAGTCTAGGGTGACTAACCAGGCAACCCTGGCTAGCATAGGAAGAAGCTGTTGCAGGGTAAGCATTTTGAATTTTGGTACCACCAGGAAGGTGCTGAGAATTGAAAGATCCAGGATTAGGCACCAACAGCCCTCTTTCCTGGGTACCAGGAAGAGTCTGGAGTAGAATCCTTGACCCCTCTGTTCTACTGGAACCGGCTGAATAGCTCTGATATTGAGCAGGGAAGCTACTTGACTTTGAGCCTCTACCCACTGGTTTGGAGGAAGGTCTGGAAACCCGCTTGGGGTTGGCAGTGAATGGAAATAAAATTTGTACCCCTGGGATACAATGTTGAAGACCCACCAGACCTGTGTGATGGACATCCAATTTTTTGCATGAAAGGCAAGTTTTCCTCCTAGGGGCACAAGCAATTGGGCAGGGCTGGGGAGTGGAGTAATGAAGTCATTGTGAGTTTTTTTCCATAAAGAGGTGGCTTACCACTCCCTGCTTTAGGGGTGGGGGCACTCCATTGCTTAGATCTCTGCATACCCTGAGACTGTAGTCTGGGTGGTCTGTTTTCCTTGGGTCTGGTTTGAGAAGGCCTGGAGGGGGCTGGAAAGGACCAGTGTTTGGAAGGGCAATGCCTACTGAATCTAGGGGGTTGCACTTGTAAGAATTCTTTAACAGTCTGCATAGACTTAGCTTTTTCCTCCATCTTTGGATTCTTGGCTGTAGTAGACTTGATACCATTAGGCCCCTGGGAAATGATCTCTGGGTCAGCAGTAGGATTCTTGAAAATAAATTTGTGAGTGTCAGGTACTCTGTAGTACCTGTCTGGTTTCCTAGGAGCAGGAGGTAAAGTGTCAGGAGTAAGAATGGATTCCATAAAAACATCATCAACAACATCCAGGAGAGGGAGTATTGCTAAAGGCATGTGCTGAGGCAACTCTAGGAATTCTCTGATTCTCTTTTTGGACTGAGGTTAGTCTTGGCATTCCCAGTGGAAATGCTCTCTTAAGGTATGCAAGGTTTCACCAAAAGAAAAATCCTCTGGAGGGGAGGCAGAGGGAATGGATTCCTCTGCATCTGAATCGTCATAAGCAGATAGGGCCATGTCTTCATAATCAGAAATCTCAGAGTCATTGGACTCCTGGTCTGTAGAAGCTGTAGGGGACTGGTCTCTTTTTCTCTTAGCAGGGAAAGGCTGACTTCCCCTAATCAGCGTAATAAGGTCTTCTGTCATTCTAAGCATTTGTTTTTCTGACATAGGAGCAGGTGCATGCGTTTGCTCGTTGGTTTTCTAGGCATAGTGCATACTCTGGGCCTAAGAAACTCGGTAGTTTTGGTTAAAAAAGAAGTTGTCGGTTTGAGTTGAACATCGGTTGAGCAAAGAACTGACTCAGAAGCCAGTGCCTGCACAGCGGCTCTGGACCCATCCAATGTAGAGACATCCGCAGGTTCCATAGTTGAAGAAGAGACTCGGGGCATACCGGACTCAGAATTGGTCTCGGTAGTGGCCTGTGAATCCATGAAGCGGGCATCAGGGACTGCGAAAGCACCTCATTGAGTACCAGCAGACTGGCGACTAGCTTAATGGAAGCGTCATCTGCAGCTTTGGACCTATGCGGTCTGTCTCTGTCTTTATCCTTACGTTTTTTTCAGAATATCGGTAGTCAGATGGCTTACCGAAGCCATTTCAGAATATGGAGATCGAAAGCGAAAGAATTTAGCGACAAAGAGAGCCCGATGATGAATGGTTCGGGCATTAAACAAGACACAAAACCAACAGCGAGGTACTTCGTGGTCTGAGCCTAAACAGGTGACGCAGTAAGAATGAAAATCTCTGTGAGGTATTTGCTTTCCACAGGCAAGACAATTGTTAACTTTTTCTGACATCGGTTAGAGCAAGAAAAAAGGATCCCCAATGGGGTACTTAGCATTAGACGACTTCAGGATTATTCAACTCGTAAACGAAAATTCAGGTAGTGGCCAACTGGCACTTGCGAACTGCTTCTGCTTCGTGCTCCTCGGCAAGAAAGACTGGTGTAATGGCGTCGGCTGCCTGTTTTTATACCCCTGACGACATGACGTCAGTCCTGGAGTGACAGCATCCGATGCAGAAATACTAAGTCGCTGGTATTCGGGCCGACTGAGGGCTACCTGCAGGATACACATATGTGTATATGTACATTTTTATACATATATATGTGTGTGTGTATGCAATACATACACATACACACACACGTTGTATAAAAACACATACACACACATTTTATATATATATATATATATATATATATATATATATATATTTATGTGTGTGTGTGTGCGTGTGTGTGTGCATATATGTCAAAACTTTGAAAGTTTTTTTAAAAAGACACACAATATTAACAACAAATAGCACATTACATGCACAATCTGTATTACAATCATAATATGTCAATTAATGCAAAAATTAAAAAAGTTAGTAAAAATGATTTCAGCACTTTGAACTGTAACAAACATTTGATGCTAATGTGTTCATTAAGTCCCAGTTGCCGATCGGCTATCAGAGACGATTGGCCATTTCACTTCTCTGACCTCTAATAATTTACTACAACTACCAATGAAATTAATGCTTTTGATCTGTTCTAAAATAGAGAAATTAAACTTCCTAAAATCTAAATTTTCTGGAGCATGCTTAGCTAATGTGTTCTTTTGGTCTTTGATGGCCTTAAGATGTTGTCTAATTTTGGTGTTTATATATGAGAGAGAGAGAGAGAGTTTGTAAAATAGATGTTATGTGTTTACAAAAACATTGAGTATGACAATTTTTCTTGACCTGGTGTATACAAACATACAAATTTCCAAATGGAATGCAGGACAATGGTCATGCTTATAATTCTCTCTGTCAAATTTATAATGATGCTGGTATCAAAGTTCTCAGAGTGCTGAACAAACTAGATACTTTAAGCAAAGAAATTAGATCTTTAAATGAAGTTATTCAAAAACTTCCCTTTTTTAACAGTGTCAGATACTTACGGGACAGTATTAGTGCCAAATTAACAAGG
>NC_056733.1:259086370-259096370 GCF_019279795.1 Protopterus annectens
CCACCCAAACCCTGGCCCTAACAATCCCCCCACCACTACAAATAACTACCAAGACAATTTGATAACCTCTTCACCTACCAAACCTACCAACTCACTCTTAATTGCACATCTAAACATACGCAGTATTTGTAACAAAATTGCTCAACTTCATGCCCTCTTACAGGCCCATCCATTTGATATTCTATGTTTATCAGAAACATGGCTAAAACCCACCATTAAAGACAACGAAATCACCCCTCCTGGCTATAATATCATCAGACTTGACCGTACTTCCAAAAAGAGGGGAGGAGTAGCAATCTTCTATAAAAATGAGCTTCAAGTCAGTACACTTAATCTTACTTTACCCACAAACACTAGTGCAGAAATAATTTTCTCCAAACTTCAGCCTAATACAAGTAAAGCCATAAACATTATCTGTGTCTATCTTCCCCCAGGGAACAATAGTAATACTGTAGAGTATATTTTCAGCTGGCTTTCTAGTAACATCCCTCAAGAAACCATAATTCTTGGGGACTTCAACATTGATTGGAATTCCTGTACAAATACCAACCCCACCACCCACATTAACCTTTATGGCTTTTCTCAACTTATAGAATCCCCCACCAGAACCAATAAAATCAATAACAAAGCAACCACCTTAGATTGGATACTTACCAACACTCCTCAGCAAACCTACACAACAGGTATCCTTCCAGATGACCTCAGTGACCACTCTCTAACATACATTATCAGACATAAAACCTGCATAATATTCCCTAACACCTTCCGAACAATACGCTCAAAAAAGCATTTTAACCCACAACTTTTCCAAGCAGAACTCGAACAATGTAATTGGACCCCATTAAAAACTCTCCCTCTAAACAATGCAGTGGAATACTTTAATTCTACATTCTTAGCCATCCTGGATCATCACGCTCCAACTCGTTCTATTAGAATCAAAGCCAAACCAGCCCCTTGGCTTACTAACAATACTAAACAAAAAATCCTAGTTAGAAATAAACACTGGACAAAATGGCGTACTACTAAGACTCCAATAGACCATCAAACCTTTAGACAACATAGAAACAGCACAAAAAGAGCCATCCTGCTAGACAAAAAGAATTATTATCTCCAACTACAGCAAACCTCTCTCAGACAACCAAAAAAATTCTGGACTAGTATTAATAATCTTCTCTACCCAGGTCAATTGATCACACCCAATCCTCAGGGTTCTAACCCCAATAATCCAATACAAACTGCAAATTCCTTTAATTCTTTCTTCATAGATACCATCCAAACTCTAGCCAGCCACCTATCACCTGATATATCCAACCTACCCACTTCTTCTGCTATTCTACCCCCTCAATTCCACCCCCAACCTGTGTCTACCTCATACATCTCCTCCCTTCTCCAAAAGTTAAAACCTTCCTCCCCATCAGCAGACAAACTACCGGCAGAATTCTTACAAAAAGGAGCTAAGGCCATTGCCTACCCTATTTCCATTCTAATAAATAGATCTATAAACGAAGGAGATGTCCCATTAATCTGGAAAATCTCTCATATCATCCCACTACACAAAGGGGGAAACTCCAACGACTTCTCCAACTATCGTCCCATAGCTTTATTATCCCCTATAGCCAAAATTATGGAGAAATGCATCCACAAACAAATTCTCAACCACCTCCTCCAAAATAACCTACTTGCTAACTGCCAACATGGCTTCAGACCTTTCCACAGTACCACCACTGCCCTGCTATCATTCTCAAACTACATCAATAACAACCATAACAACAACTGTCTTTCATCAGCTGTCTTCATTGACCTATCCAAAGCTTTTGACATGGTTAACCACCAACTTCTCCTGCATACACTTAAGTCTCTTTCACTTGATTCTCTATCTTTGAACTGGTTTACATCCTACCTTAATAACCGTCAGCAGGCTGTACTCTGGCACAATGAACTATCTAATCACCTCCCAATCTCCCTCGCTGTCCCACAAGGATCTATTTTAGGCCCACTCTTATTTTCTATCTTCATTAACAACCTGCAATCTGCTATTCCATACTCCAACTGCATTCAGTATGCAGATGACTCTACCTTAATTTGCTCAGTTGCCTCACCAACTGAGCTTCAGTCCCTTACCCAAAAAGCCTTCAGCACTGTAGAACAATGGTTCTCCCACCGCTGCCTCCTTCTAAATCCCAAAAAGACTAAATTGCTACTTTTCAGCCGAACCAAAAAGTCCATCTCTTTACATTTCAACCTCACTTCTAATAATGGTACCCTTATCTCACCTGACCCTACCACTAAACTGCTAGGAATAACAACTGACAACAATCTAAACTTTGATATACACATAAACACTACAATAAAATGAATTAATAAGAAACTGGGATCCCTTTACAGAATTAAACCCTTTCTTACTCCAGTAGCTAGGTCTGCTATAGCTAGAACTCAACTTTTATCCACTCTGCTTTACGCCGCTCCCATTTATACTAATATCTCATAAAACAACCTAAAGAAACTAACAACTTCCTATAATAATATTGCTAGATTTGCTACAGGCTCTCCTTTCAGAACACATCACTGCCTTAATCTTAAACAATTAAACTGGCTAGAATTCCTTAACCAGCTTCAATTTCACCAGCTCACAATAGCTCATAAGACCCTGTATCAACCTAGCAACACTCCTATACTCTCTAGCCTTATCACACCTTATAACAATCTCAAAAATCTATGTTCCTCAAACAAACTGCTGATTAATACTACTAAATCCAACAACTCAGCAGGTGACTCCTTATTCTCCAACTCTGTAGGAAAACTATGGAATCAACTTCCTTCCGATATCACAGCTCAGACCTCTCTTTTTCTTTTTAAAAAACAACTAAAACCATATCTCAATAATCACTGGCTATGCTCCTGTACTAACCCTGACTAATTCTGCCCCCCCACTTACTCTTCTCACCCTTCCTTCATCTACTACCTATTACAAATTAACAATATATCCTATAGTACACAAATTTTATGTATATATGTAAAAGTTATCTCTGTACCTTAAAGAACTGGATTACTATTATACAGTACTAGTTAAAACTTTTGTATTATCTTATATTTTCTTTGATTTCTTTGATAACACTGTACAACTTCTATTCTTTTAGCATCTATTTACTCTGTACAAATACATGGAACTTTTCTCCCCGGGCCTCTACTGGAAATGGACTTGCATCCAGCTAGACTAGCCCAGTCAAAAAATGTAAACTGTAAATGTAAATGCAGTATACTTTAATCAACTTAAGAGTAGGTTAGAATTGAAAAAAAAAAAAAACCTTTTATTTCTTCTATTTTTTTATATTCTTTTAAGAATTTCTTTAGCTAACATGTTATGCTAAAATTATACTGCTTTTATGGTACAATCATTGCTGTATAAAACTGTTTTGATGTTATTCTCTATTAAATTGTAAGTTTTTTCCTTGGAGCTTTTCTCCCCGGGCCTCTACTGAAAATGGACATATATCCAGTTAGACTAGCCCGGTCAACAAATGTAAAATAAAATAAAAATAAATAAATAAAGTTTGGTCTATGTGCCTTACGAAAGCGCTAACGTTTGTATTTTTTACTGAGTCTTTATTTAGTAAAACGCTTGCTCTTATAGTTCAGCGAGTGGTTCATCAATTTATTTTTTTACTATAATCAAAGCTGCCATTAAATACAAATAATTAATTACATGACAAACATGAAACCAATCACAAGTGAAATCAAGTAATTAATTAAATGAATATGTGTCTAAATAAATAAATACTAAACCTGACTAAAATCTCCTTAAAGGCAGATCATTGTGTATCAAAAATACAATAAAAAGAAGACAATGAATGTCATATTTAGTTATAAAACCAAAAGCAGACTTACCTATAAATTAAAAAATGTTATCTTACGAACATATTCATTTAATACAAGTTTGAACAATAACTATTTGTTTTTGTTTTTTTGTTTGTTTTTGTAATCCCTAATGGGATTTTGTAGCTAGCAGATTTTTTTGTGTTATTGGTGCTTATCTGTTGGGCTAGCTTTTATGTTCTGTTACAGATTTCTCAACTGTCCCTGATTTTGACTTCAAATTCATGCTCTGTCTGTCCCTTTTAATACCTCCGAAAGCTGGTTACTTTTTGAAGAAAATGTTGTGAATTACACTTAATTTGTTTGTTTGTGTCTTTCGGCTTTTCCCGGTTAGAGGTCGCCACAGCGGAACTCCGGTACGCTAATGATTGGCAGTAGAGTTTTACGTGCTGGCTTGCCGGGCCTAATGCACAACCGTCAACGAAGGAACACCAATTCACGCATGTCACCACACAGAAGACGCTCTAACTGAGAATTGAACGGGCAACGTCTAACTGTGAGGCGACAACGCTACCTCAGCACCACCACCGCTAATGACAATAATTACAGTTACACACTTCTTTTACTTCAAAAATGTGGAAGAATTCAGTTTTTTTCTGTCAATTCTTCAAGTTAATAAGAGTATTTTAATAGTACCAATATTTTAAAACTGACCCTGATTATTTTTGGATTTGACCCTGATTCAGTTGAGATTTGTCCTTGAATGGTTGAGAGCTAGATTATCTCGGCAATTTGTTAACTGGAAGTCCCTTTAACAATATTTGGAGCACAGAATGAGGAAAAATATTTGTAAGAGTCACTGAAATCAATTCAATACCATTTGTACTGAGGGCTCTCCATGTTAACAGCATTTCTCAGGTCTTACACTCAAAGTGGATGGAAGTAGGATCTGGTTAACTACAGTAGGGCAACTTCATCTCATGAGGTGTGCCCTCACACTATATTATGGGATAAATGTAGCTTTCCAAAGAAGTAAAATTTCTTTAGAGGGTTTATCTCCCTGAGGCCACTCAAGGTTAAAAAAAACAAGCAATGATTACTTAATCTACTACTGACAGGTTTGATCAAAAAGAGCTTAATGAAAAGATTTTAAAAAATTTTCTCTCAGTGTTTGCAAACAGTTGTCCTTTAAACAATAAGATTAACAGTTAAGTGAAATGAACAACAAAGAGCCACCAAAAAGGTATATAAAAGGTATCATTTTAGTTAAAAGCACTAGCTACAATGCAACTTAAATATTTTTGTACATGGTTTATTTTCATGTATATTCCATAGTTAAAGAATTCTGACGTGAATTTTTGACCTTTGTACAGGGCATATGAAAGTTATAACACTGGTTGATAAGCATCACCTAGGTGGGAGATTACTGCTTGAGTTGCATCATACTTCTGTGAAAATTGTATTGCACTATTTACATTACAGTTTGATATCGTAGGTTAAGCCGGATGACAGTGCAGCATTAAAATGGCTAGAAATATATGCTGGCTGAAGTTTAAATGTCTGTAAATTGGCAAGCTGAAAAGATACAGTGACATTAATGCCTACAAAGATGGCATTACATGTTAAATTATGTTTCTCGTTACTACAGCCACAGACCTGCAAATGAAAGGATTAATAATTTGTCTTCCAGAACAAAAATTTCTGAAAGATTTTTTTCTCATATTGTTGCAAAAGTCTCAACAGTCTTGTAATATAAGGATTCCAAGATGACTACACTCTGCAAAGCAGGTTGATTAGACCTCTCCCAGTGTGAAAAATGAAAGTGGTGTAAAAATGCAAGTAAAAGTTAACAACCTGGGTAAAATCAGTTAGTCACTATACTGCCTGGATGTCAGTAAAAAAGAAATAGGTAGAAAGTAAGAGAGCGAGAGAGAACCAACTAGAAAAGAACATGAATATTTGGACATTGGTAGGAGTCAGTGGGTGTTATCTGTGTATGATACATTAGTGAGTTCCAAAATTCAACAAAATGTAATGTTTATTTTGTTTTTGGGTATGTATTAAAAATCTGCGTGCTGTTATGTATCTAATAGCTATTTGTCTGAATTCATTCTAAGACATCTGAGTTCTGTCTTTCCAATTCAGTGTAATATAATACTTTATAAGTGTGAAGAGTGTAATTAATATTCTTTCTTGTTGTTTCTTTAGCCTCACAGGGGAACATGTAATAGGGCACATTTCCAGGATAATGTAAATTTCTCATATCCAATTTTGCTTAATCTGACTTTAAGGGAACACCATCATTTGTATGAGCATTTACACCTCCAGAATATATGAAGTAGATCAGCATTCTGGCTATCACAATGTGGACATAAGGGGGATGAAGTAGGTTTAAATTTGTTTATTTGTGTCGAGGTAAAGTACGTATTATTTAGTATCAAGAACTGAGTGCATCTCAGTTCTTGAAGGGAATGTATTTGTCACTTGAATAGATTGAATCATTTGGTCATTAGAAATTAGTGGATCTATGTGACGCCAGTATTTTGAGCAAAGCATCTCTTCTTGGTACCTTATTGACATTATGAGTTTGTGCGAGCAGGATATCATTTCCTTTCTCAGTGTTAGTACAGACCAGAGTGTTGTGACTACACT
Source organism: Protopterus annectens (assembly GCF_019279795.1). Classification (NCBI taxonomy): domain Eukaryota; kingdom Metazoa; phylum Chordata; order Ceratodontiformes; family Protopteridae; genus Protopterus; species Protopterus annectens. The sequence continues at coordinate 259,092,836 of NC_056733.1, forward strand.
TATGTCTCTCTGTGAGACTGTAGGATTATTTAGTATACTGGCACACACATCTCTGATGTGTCTTAGCATAATTAGGTATTCTTTAGGTAAGTTCAAAGTTGTTCTCAGCTCTCTGGGGGATTGATTCCTATATGAATAAAGGTCTAACACAGTCAGCTCCCTTAGCAAGGGGTATTAATATCCCCCTCCCCCTCCCTCATTTACTTATATTCAAGACACTTATTAGATACTTGTTATAATGTACAAAGATAAATTCCACCACAACTAAGAGGCCATAGTTAACAAAAGACGAAATTGTAGTAAAATATAAACTTCGGACTCTGCACGACTTTGTTAATAAAAAGCAGAAAAATTTATTTGTGGTAAGCGCTTTCGCGTACCTTCCTGTACGCTTCTTCAGACCATAAAACAATACAATGAAACAAACTGTTTTATACTCATGGCTCTCCTATAATTGATTAATTAGAGTAGCAATTTGTATAACCAATTATTCAGTTAAACCAATTAGAGTTTAAAAGTGACTGTGGTTAAAAAAGCTGCAGTTAAAACATTATAGGAACTTGGTTCTAAACACTCTCTGTTACAAAGTTACATATGCAGCAAAACAAGTCAGTTTCTAAACATCAACTATACAGTCTGTAGTGACAACCTCCTAGTTTAGAATGTTACGATGAGCGTATAATATATGAACATTTGTTTAGAGTAATATTACTATATATGTCTTCTTCTAAAAACTTCCGTTATAAAATATTTACAATGGTTTTTAAAGCTGATAAACATCTTTATCTGAATGTAAAAAATGTATGAATATAAATATAAATATAAATATAAATACTAATTCATTAAAAAATATTCATCATCTAAAACATTCTAAAAATCTAATCTGAGAACTTCTATGCATGAATGCTTCATAATTTCATTGCAACATGTTTCATGACTTTGATTTATACAGTCCTTATATAACTTGTAAAATCCTAAGAAGAAACCGTAAAACGGAAAAACAGAAAAGGTAGAAGTAAAAGTAACTTCAAAAGGAAAAAAGGGGGGGGAGGGGGAAGGGAAAGAGGGGGAAGGGGGGGGGAGGAAAGGAAAAGGAAGATATATCATAAATTAACCAAGTGGTTACATTGAATAAAATGGCTAACAGTTACTCCTTTTCTAACCAATACAATACCACTATCTTATCCAAAAAATAGGATAAAATAAATTCATTAGACTAATGCAAAAATATAAATTGTGTCACATAAATTGCATGAAAAATCTTGTTAAAAGACATAGAACAAACATTATAAATTTCTAAACATATTACCTACGCGCATTAAGGTAGGGTTTAATAGAAACGTAAAGGTTCAAACCTGGATAGTAATGCCCTTTTAGTCTGAAAATCCATTTCAGTTCTTTGAGTTCTAATAAATTGATATAATCTCCTCCTCTAAAATTTGGTTCAACTATTTCTAGTACTCTAAAGACAAAAGAGTGTCCAGGACAGCTTTGTACATGCTTCGCTAAGGCATTTAATTCATTCTGTTTTTTAATGTCATAGGTGTGATTATACACCCTGTTTTTAAGCTTTCGTTTTGTTAGGCCGACATAAAAAGCTGAACATTTTACACATGTCGCTAAATAAATAAATCAAGCCTGAGCTATCACAAGTGGCTAAAAATCTTGGTTTGAAAACATATTTAGTTTCAGGGTGTGTAAAAATTTGCTCATTTGTGATAAATTTACAATAGCTACATCTATGACAAGGGTAAGTGCCTGCATTCTCAGCAGGAACTTGCTCTTTTCTACTAGATCTGTCACATAACATTCTCTTAAGGCTTTTATTACTCCTGTAAACAAAATGAGGAGTTGTACCTACCAATTGTTGTGTGTAATGGGTCAGAAACTAACACTTTCCAGTTATTGTTAATAATTCTCCTGATGTTTATGCTGTCGTTAGTGTATGTAGTAAAGAAGCTCAATGTTTCTCTCATGCTAGTTGAATTTGTAAGTTTAACCTGATAATTGAGCTTATTAGCTGGGGGTAGGGTCATGCTTCTCTCTTCTTCTAAGACCTGCGACCTAATATTTTTCACCATAGTTTCATCATATTTTCTTTCACAGAAAATTTTTTCTAGAGTATCTGCTTCACGGGCTAGATCATCTTTGTTTTTACAGATTTTAGATATTCTAAGGAATTGGCTTCTAACTATCCCTTTAAAAACATGTCGAGGGTGCATACTGTCATAACACAAAATAGAGTTTCTCCAGCAAGCTTTCCTAAATAAGGTTGAACTTAACTTGCCATTAATAATGCTGAGACTTACATCAAGAAAATTTACTGACTCATGTGACGTATGAGCTGAAAACTTTAAATATGTTGTCGTGGTCTCCAGATAATCTTTAAATTCCAAAAACTCTTCTTTTGATCCCTCCCAAACCAATAGAATGTCGTCCACAAAACGATAATAAGCCAAAATTTTCTTGAAACATGAATGAGTGAAAATAAATTCTCTTTCCCACTTATGCATCACTAAATTCGCATAGGTGTTTGCGCTAGGGGTGCCCATGGCTACCCCTGATATCTGCAAAAAAGTGCGTCCCTCAAAGCAAAACACATTATTGTAGAGAACTAGGTCTAATAACTGACAAATGAGGATAACATCATTATTCTTAAACTGTGTGTGTGTAGATAGAAATTCTCTCACTGCCTGAACTCCTTCCATATTTGGTATAGAAGTAAAGAGACTGGTCACATCTAATGTGACTAGTAGATGTTGTCCTTTGATCAATTCTTTATCTAAAGATTCTAACGATTCCAAAAGGTGATGGGTATCTTTTAAAATGTTCGGAATTTCATTGACTATAGGTCTTAAAGTTTTTTCTAAGTATACTGATACCTTTTCCGTTACCCATCCCTCACTGGCTACTATTGGTCTAATGGGGGGGGGGTGTAACCCCTTTGTGCATTTTTGGCAGGCCTTTGATGGCCGGTAAGAACGGTTTTTCTATATTAAAGTAGTCATATAATTCTTCTGAAACCTGCCCACACATAAGTAAATCATAGGTATCATCTTTGACTCTGGCCAAGACCTTAGATAACTCAAAATTATCTATTTCTTTATAGGTAGTATGATCACTTAACATATTATGCATTAAATCTTGATATGTTGATTTATCAAAGATGGCTACCCCACCCCCTTTATCCACTGGTCTAAAGACTAAGCTGTTATTATTTATCAGACTGTATAGGGAAGAATGTAAATCCTTTGACATATTGAAAAACGTACATTTTCTTTTATTGTTCTTAAAGTAATCATAAAGGTCCTTCTCACACAGTTCAATAAATAGTTCAACATGTCCAGGTATTACTGGATGAAAAGAGCTCTTCTTTTTAAACTTCAAACTGTCTATATCAAAGACATTGCCTTCTGTTGGCTTAGATTTGAAAAAAATCTTTAGCGCTATGGAGCGCCCAAACATTCTAAGGTCTGTCAATATTTCTGAAAGAATGCTCCTTTGCGACAGGACAAAGGACAGTCCCTTATTAAGA